>NC_060178.1:24609649-24902149 GCF_021184085.1 Oncorhynchus gorbuscha | reverse complement strand
GACCGGCCGGCTGATTTGCTGTGTTGACCTGCAGTTAAAGCAGCGTGGGCTCCAAGACAGGATCCTCAAAGGATGTTAGTGTGTGTCTCCTCAGAGCCCTGCTGAGGGCCCCGCCTGGCACTGATGGATCACCACACATTTACCCTAACTGCAGCTAACTCACACATGCCGACACACACACACACACACACACACACACACACACACACACACACACACACACACACACACACACACACACACACACACACACACACACACACACACACACACACACACACACACACACACACACACACACACACACACACACACACACACACACACACCCACCAACGTAAACACACACAGACACACACAAACATTTTCCATTCAGTCTGTCTCTCAAATTCACGTCTGCATGGTCTTCCATCTCCCTGTCCTATCGGTCTCAGTCATGGCTTTTCTCCAGTGTCTTAGTAGATATGATACCACTGGTCATAAGTCTGCTGTTTATTTGACCTCTCATCTGGAGACCGGAGACTCCCATCAGCCTCTCATTCGGAGATGACAGAGCAGGGGGCACTGCAGCAGGAGATGAAACACTCAGACTAAACTGAGAGATCCAGGAAGTCCAGGATCAAAAGAGCTCTGATAGCGTCTCATATTATTCCTTTAATTACACTATTTATACAAAAGTATGAGGACCCCCATTCAAATGAGTGGATTCGGCTATTTCAGCCACACCCGTTGCTGACAAGTGTATACAATCGAGAACACGGCCATGCGATCTCCATAGACAAACATGGCAGTAGAATGGCCTTACTGAAGAGCTCAGTGACTTTCAGCGTGGCACCATCATTTAATTTTTTATTTAACCTTTATTTAACTAGGCAAGTCAGTTAAGAACTAATTCCTTTTTACAATGACGGCCTACCGCGGCCAAACCCTAATGACGCTGGGCCAATTGTGCACCGCCCTATGGGACTCCCAATCACAGCCGGTTGTGATACAGCCTGCAATCTTAAAAAAGGGTCTGTAGTGATGCCTCTAGCACTGAGATGCAGTGCCTTAGACGGCTGCGCCACTCGGGAGTCCCTCATGCCACCTTTCCAACAAGTCAGTTCGTCAAATGTCTGCCCTGCTAAAGCTGCCCTGGTCAACTGTAAGTGCTGTTATTGTGAAGTGGAAACGTCTAGGAGTAGCAACGGCTCAGCCATGAAGTGATAGGCCTCATAAGCTCACAGAACGGGACCGCCGAGTGCTGAAGCACGTAGCATGTACAACGTCTGTCCTCGGTTGCAACACTCACTACCGAGTTCCAAACAGACACTGGAAGCAACATCAGCACAAGAACTGTTCATCGGGAGCTTCATGAATTGGGTTCCGTGACCGAGCAGCCGCACACAGGGCTAAGATCACCATGTGTAATACCAAGTGTCGGCTGGAGTGGTGTAAAGCTTGCCGCCATTCGACTCTGGAGCAATGGAAACACGTTCTCTGGAGTGATGAATCACGCTTCACCATCTGACAGTGGGACAAGCTGATCTGGGTTTTGCAGATGCCAAGAGAACACTACCTGCCCCAATGCATAGTGCCAACTGTAAAGTTTGATGGAGGAGGAATAATGGTCTGGGGCTGTGTTTCATGGTTCAGGCTCCATAGTTCCAGTGAAGGGAAATCTTAAAGCTACAGCATACAATGACCTTCTAGACAATTCTGTGGTTCCATCTTTGTGGCAACAGTTTGAGAAAGGATCTTTTCTATTTTAACATGACAATGCCTCTGTGCACAAAGTGAGGTCCATAGAGAAATGGTTTGTCCAGATCAGTGTGGAAGAACTTGACTGGCCTGCACAGAGCCCTGACCTCAACCCCATTGAACACCTTTGGGATGAATTAGATGCCGACTGCGAGCCAGGTCTAATCGCATGACATCAGTACCTGACCTCACTAATGCTCTTGTGGCTGAATGGAAGCAAGTCCCCACAGCAAAGCTCCAACATCTAGTGGAAAGCCGTCCCAGAAGAGTGGAGGCTGTTATGGCAGCAAGGGGGTGACCAACTCCACATTAATGCTCATGATTTTGGAATGAGATTTTTGACGAACAGGTGTCCACATACTTCTGGTCATGTAGTGCATTATACCCACTGTATACCCCATCCACATCTCCCTCCAACTATAAATGCATTGTAAAACTGTATGGGCCCATGTTCTTGGAGAGCAGATCTCTTTTATAAAAGCCCATTCACCATGGTTACACCGCAGCTGGTGCTCTCCTGGCATGTCCATGGTCTCCGTATTGAACAATAGTGGTGTCCAGCAACATACGACATCGCCTGTGAAATCTGGAGGGCGGGACGCAGTGCCCTAAACTTTGGGGATTTGTTTGGTACAGAGGAAAGCTGGCAGGGCCCGATGTCTCCAGCCTGGCCAGCGTCAAAGCTTTGGGAGACAGGGGGATTGTGGGATTGGGGGGTGGCATGCCAACAGCACACAGCATAGCCCAAACAGATGAGCCTGCTCCCAGAAACACATTATCATTCAGAGGGCAGGGCAACCTCATCCCAGACTCAGCCATGGAGCTCACAGCCCTCAGCAACGCTGAGCTACGCAATCGCACTGTGACTGTTTCTCTCTGACTGAGACACCCCACAAGATAGTGAGATACCAGGGAGATAGCGCCATGAGACAGAGTTCCAAAGCTGAGATAAATAACTTAAATTCCAATGAGTAATTACCATTACTGCCAGCATAGTCATTATCGTCGTCATCCGGGGCCATGCTGTGTTATGCATTCCTTTAATGCCTGCCTGAAATGCAGGTGACAAAAAGTGACAGTATCATAGTAGATCAGGATGGAAGATTTATGTTTTATCTCCACATGGTGTGGGCACTGGCCCCAAGGTCACACAGCCTGGAACCTTCCACTGTACCACACACACACACACACACACACACACACACACACACACACACACACACACACACACACACACACACACACACACACACACACACACACACACACACACACACACACACACACACACACACACACACACACACACACACACACACACACACACACACACACACACACACCTATTTGAGTGTGGTCTCTCTGCATAGTGTGTCCAATGAAATGACATTGGCGCCTGGCACTGGCTTTGATCAGGGCTCAGGCCAGAGCAGGTGAGTGAGCAGGATTAGAGTGGCATGTCACTGCCACCTGACCTGACCTATGAGCCACCAGTGGATGGAGGGGTGGTGAAAGAGAGAAGGCAGGGAAATGAATAGAGATGAGGGGACGGGTGGCTGGCCTCCATTAGCTCAGCAGATGGTGGGGATCAGGAGATCAGGGCTCTGTCTTCCCCTCTGCACCCTGCAGAGAGCTGCTCATCAGAGGGATAGACACAGCCCAAACGAGGGGGGCACAGGGTCACACACAGCCGCCTGGATCCTGAGATGAGGTCCACCATGTCACTACTATTACAGTCTATATAGGGAGCTCTCTGTCATAGCAGTTACTTAGGCCTAATGAGAGAGAGAGAGAGAGAGAGAGAGAGAGAGAGAGAGAGAGAGAGAGAGAGAGAGAGAGAGAGAGAGAGAGAGAGAGAGAGAGGGAGAGATCGAGAATGAGTGAGAACGAGAGGTGAGAAAGATAGATAAAGAAAGTTTGAGTGTGAACTTGCTTGCGTGAATGTGTGTGGCATCACTTAATCCAGTTGCTCCCAGTCAGTGCTACCTGAGGTGCCAAATATATTTCCCTGTTGATGAGGCCAGATGGTACCTAATTTGTCAAAAAATGCAGCTGTTGATAACACAATAAACAAGTGAGCAGGCAAGTAAATGTCTGTCCCATTATGATAAGTCAAATTAAAATCAGTAGCAGATAACACTTCATTTTTCAATTAAATGTCTGAAAAAACCCCACACATGTAAATTAAATATAGCTAGCTGGTTGACCTAATGACAAATTACAATTGAATATTTTTGTGAATTTAAAGAAGTGAATATTTCCTCTTACTGTTCTCACTGTTCTCTCTTTCTGTGTTATGCAGGTGAATGAGGACCCAAAAGCGACTTGGCGAAAACAGAGTCTTTATTCCAGTAAAGGAAATAGGCAATACTCCTAGACAAATCGGAGCAGAAAACAAAACATAAAAAACTAATTCCACTCGTAGTGACGAGGACAGACTGGAGACTCGACCATAAACTGTAGGTTGCCTCGGGAAGGCACCGACCGTAGCAGACTCAGACACCTGCTCACACGCAGCATCTGAGGGAAACAAGACACGACAGGGCGAGACAAAGACACAGCACGGTGAACAATATACAAGGATCCGACAGGACAGAAACGGAAGACAAGGGGAGAAATAGGGACTCTAATCAGAGGGCAAGATACGGAACAGGTGTGAAAAGATTAGATGATTGATTAGGGGAATAGGAACAGCTGGGAGCAGGAACGGAACGATAGAGAGAAGAGAGAGAGGGAGGGAGAGAGAAAAAAAGGGAACGAACCTAATAAGACCAGCAGGGGGAAAACGAACAGAAGGGAAAGCAAAATGACAAGACAATATAAGACAAAACATGACATTCTGTTCTCACTGTTCCCTCTTACTGTTTTCAGGGAGGCCTGACAAACTTTTAGAGGCTATACATCGCAGTGCTCCATTTAACACTACAGCTGGACCATGCATAATTCCTGTGCAAGGCTATGACTCAATGGTTACAGACAACATATGCACATGCATTTTGTAGAGACAACACTCCCCCAAAAAACCTTCTCCACTCTGCTGTTGCTGCTCACTGGCTAATTATATGCCCAAGCTAGGGAGGGAGGAATCGTTAATGGACTGTCTCTCTATCCATAAACCCCAGGAGGGCCCCAGTCTTTTTGAGGTCCACAGCAGGGGTGCCCAGGGGCCGCAAATTAATCACAAACAAACAACATAGCCCGCACTTGCAAAACATTCCCTGTGGATATTAGCACCCGCTAGTGTTCTCCGAGACATACGCGCACATTCCATTCCACTACACACTAGCCACTACCCAACTAACTACACGACACGCAACTGCATGCTCAGCTGGGTGTCGCACACAACGTCAATTATTCAACACTAGCCCAGTTTGAGCCCAGTGTGGATCATCATTATCAGTGTTTCATCACGCCTGTGGATAGTACTCCCCATTCACATCCTTACCTTTCAGAAAATATTCATTACACATCAAAATAAATGCACGGATGTGGGACATCTTTTCTAATTGTATTCATTTCCTCTGTGCTAATGGCAGGATGGTAAATGACAGATTCATAAAACAGATGGGTTCACATAGGATTCAATGATGCTATTGCTAAATTAAATGAATGGATACCAACTCTGCCAGACATCCAACTTACCACTAAGCAAGGTAAAGTTGCCCTTTTAGAGTTTCTGCATTGTAGAGTCAATGAAAAACTATGAAAACCCAATCTGCACCCAGCATGACGAGTGAAACAATCTGTGCTGAGCCCCTGACGGGCAGATGAACGGGGAGAGTAGCGTGATGCCTGGAGTCCTCCATCTCACCTGGGAGGTGGAGTGGAAAAACACCAAGTTGGATGGCCCAGAGAGACACCGTGCATTCATCCACCTCTTCTTGGCCCATCGGAGGGACTCGTTGAGCCACTCATTCCAGACTGGGCGCCTTCTCCGACTCAAGGGCTACGGCCCACCAGAGCCGGCCTCTGAGAGACGGAGCTCCACATCATCACCATGCTACAGTCCCTACCTGTCTCTCTCTAGCTCGGTCTCTCAGTCATATAGCAGCTCAGAGTCCCAGACACACATGGCACACTGAATGGCCACATGTGCTTTGCACAGACAGACACAGACATGCGTACATGCAAACATACAGTGACAAGAGGGGTTTGAAGAGGAGTCCTTGACAGTTGGACAGGAGAACAGTGGGTGAAGGCAGAGAGAGACAAAGAGCGAGCGAGACAGAGAGATGAAGGAGATGGAGGGTGGAGTGGACAGAGAGCAAGGCGGTTGCCATGGTGAAATAGCAGTCTATGAGCTGGTAGATAAAATACATGACCTTGACATCTAATTTAAATATCCAACCTCTGTTTTGTCTGGAGGCCTTCCAGATCTAATTTCAATTACCCTTCCTTGTCGTTTGGCTTTTTCCAATCCCACTTTTAGCCTGCACATTCACAATTTAGAGTGAGTGAGTGAGTGAGTGAGTGAGTGAGTGAGTGAGTGAGTGAGTGAGTGAGTGAGTGAGTGAGTGAGTGACTGAGTGAGTGAGTGAGTGAGTGAGTGAGTGAGTGAGTGAGTGAGTGAGTGAGTGAGTGAGTGAATGAGTGAGTGAGCGAGTGAGTGAGCGAGTGAGCGAGTGAATTATCATTAACAAACCCTGCAATGCCAAGAGCTGATCAAAGAAAAGAGTCACCTCATCTAGCTGGTCCTGGGGCTGTTCTACTAACACACTGAAGCCTCATGACCAGAACATCCAATCAATCAGAATAAACCAAATTACAACACAGTCAAAACAAATCTACATGACCTATTGGGAAACTAAATGCTAAAAGTTAAATGCAGTGCTATCTGGCCCTAAATCGACAGCACACCATGGCAAACTATTTGACCATGGTTGCTGATCAAAACTTTAGAAAAACCTTGACAAAGTGCAGGCTTTGCTATTGAGAAGGGTAGACACAGTAAAACATGGCTCAGTGAGTACAGCCTTGCCAATGAGAAGGGTGGACACAGTAAAACATGGCTCAGTGAGTACAGTCTTGCCATTGAGAAGGGTGGACACAGTAAAGCATGGCTCAGTGAGTACAGTCTTGCCATTGAGAAGGGTGGACACAGTAAAACATGGCTCAGTGAGTACAGCCTTGCCATTGAGAAGGGTGGACACAGTAAAACATGGCTCAGTGAGTACAGTCTTGCTATTGAGAAGGGTAGACACAGTAAAATATGGCTCAGTGAGTACAGTCTTGCCATTGAGAAGGGTGGACACAGTAAAACATGGCTCAGTGAGTACAGCCTTGCCATTGAGAAGGGTGGACACAGTAAAACATGGCTCAGTGAGTACAGTCTTGCTATTGAGAAGGGTAGACACAGTAAAATATGGCTCAGTGAGTACAGTCTTGCCATTGAGAAGGGTGGACACAGTAAAACATGGCTCAGTGAGTACAGCCTTGCCATTGAGAAGGGTGGACACAGTAAAACATGGCTCAGTGAGTACAGTCTTGCCATTGAGAAGGGTGGACACAGTAAAACATGGCCCAGTGAGTACAGTCTTGCCATTGAGAAGGGTGGACACAGTAAAACATGGCTCAGTGAGTACAGCCTTGCCATTGCGAAGGGTGGACACAGTAAAACATGGCTCAGTGAGTACAGCCTTGCCATTGAGAAGGGTGGACACAGTAAAACATGGCTCAGTGAGTACAGTCTTGCCATTGAGAAGGGTGGACACAGTAAAGCATGGCTCAGTGAGTACAGTCTTGCCATTGAGAAGGGTGGACACAGTAAAACATGGCTCAGTGAGTACAGCATTGCCATTGAGAAGGGTGGACACAGTAAAACATGGCTCAGTGAGTACAGTCTTGCTATTGAGAAGGGTAGACACAGTAAAACATGGCTCAGTGAGTACAGTCTTGCTATTGAGAAGGGTGGACACAGTAAAACATGGCCCAGTGAGTACAGTCTTGCCATTGAGAAGGGTGGACACAGTAAAACATGGCTCCACGTTGTAGAGTAAAGTCTGTGCAACCACTGCACAACAGCAGAAACTGAGACAGAGCTGCATTTCCTGACAAAATATAAAAAATATAAGACAATTATTGTGTAATTTCCCCAAATTTCAAAAATCTCTCTGATGAGAATAGGCTACCCGCACCGCACTACAGAGCAACCAACCTGCACAGGTCCTCTATGCCATTGTTATTGTTCAATGTGTAGTTATTTTGACGCTTGATTATTATTATTTTAATCATATTAATATTGTAAATGTATCACTTAATTTCCAAAGTACGCTTTGGCAATATGTACATTGTTGCCGAGAGAGAGAGAGAATTGCTCTATATGGCAGGAAGTATGGGGTCTGCTCTCTAATAATGAATTTACCAAATGGGACAAACATTCAATCGAAATACTACATGCAGAGTTTTGCAAGACTGTATCGAAAGTGCAAAGAATAACACTAAATATTGCAAGTACAGTGGTTCTTCAAAGGTTGTGGCTGACTGCAGCACAGCTTGTGGGGTGCCGCAGAATTCTATGGTACGTTATTTATGTGTCAGCCATTGTTGCCAGAATGACGCAATTTACCACAATCTGACACCATCTACCACAAACAGTCGCGGCATAAACTCAAAACTTTTAAAGGAGGAACCCCTGTAAAGCAGAATTGTCCAACATCCTGTCACATCTACTCCTGCCACACCCCCTAATGGACATCCGGTGTCTCCTTGACATGTAGCCATTCCCCCAGTTCCCTCTCCCTCTGTGTGTGATTGTGTGGTTGAATACAGGTGTGCTGGAGTCAGAGCAGTTCCCCACCAGCTGCAACCCGTTCCGTAATCAAGACCTCTACAAATACTCAGTCCTGCCACTTCCACTCTGCCAGATCGTAATCTCCGGTCAGTCAGTCATGCTTCTAGCTATTTATTATTATTTAAGATCCTGTATCCTGCTGTGTCTGTTTCCTTGCCTGACGCTCCGACTCTGGCTCCTGTTCCACATCTCACCACCCTGCTACCCTGTTCTGGATTCAACTCACCATCCCTCCCTTGGATTCCCCTCCAGACCTGTTTACCCTGTCCCAACCCAGCTCACTTCAACCTCGGCCTCCACATCTGGTTTCCTACAACTCATCCGAGCTTCCCTGCATCTCGACAATAAATATCTTGGTTCATTCATCCCTGTTTCCTGGTCTGAGCCTGCACTTGGGTTCCCCTGTTCTGCTCTGCCTAAGTGTCGAGGCCCAACTGGTTAACAACACCTCGATCCAGAAAGCTCTCATCGGCACCTGAATCTATAAGAGCAGAGAGAGGAAAAGCCTGGCTCTGCCACACAAGTTTGGCCTCAAACATCAGGCTCTGGGGGAAGATGGGCCGGCAATTTGACTCCAAAATATTTTCCCCATAAAGACAGATCCTCCTCTTACTGGACGCAGGGAACAAGCGGAGACCAGGTGGCCAACCTGGCCACAGTATAGACAGCTCCTAGTAGCGATACGCCACTGCCTCTCCTCTGGAAATAGACGGGTCCGGCCGAGCTGCATGGGTTCAGGCTTAGAACATGCATGGGGTTGGGATGCAGGAGATGAGCAAGGCACTGAAGCAGATGTTAAGGAACTTGCAACCCTACCTACCCTCTCCCTCCGACGCTCCCGGAGACAGTTGTCAATAAGGATAGTGAGAGAAATGAGTTCAAGATCATCAGGCTCCTCCCTGGACACCAACTCATCCTTGAGGGTCTCAGTGAGTGAGTTCCGGAATGCTCCTTGTTCCGGAGAGCCTCCTCATTCCAGCCGCTCTCTGCGATGAGGGTGCGGAACTCACATTCCATGTCAGCAACACTCTGGGAGCCTTGATGGATGGACAGACCACCCGCAGACCGGGTGGTCGAAGACCTTCCTCATCTCCTCTGTGAATATGCTATAGGAGAAGCCGATGGGTGACTGTCTCTCCCACACAGTAGTGGCCCAGGAAAGCACTGCCCCACAGAGGCAACCAATCAAAAATTCCATCTTGGCTTGTTCACTAGCATAAGAGCTGGGCTGTTGCTCAAATACTATTGAACATTGTACTAGAAAAGCTCTGCAAGCTTCGAGGTTACCATCGTAGCGCATCGTAGCGGAACAAATGGCTCCCGGGGTGGAGAGGAAGGACTTGGTACAGGTTGTGAGCTCTGAGCGATGGTTCGGCCCTGTAGGACAGACAAACTAAGTGTAAACTCATTGATAGCCTTGACCAATGAGAATTTGGTGGAGAGTATCCGAGTCTGCTGGGTTCATATCTTGGCCAGATTGTACTGTTAGGCAAAGCCAAACAGGGGACCAAACAGACTCAGACCAGGAAACGGGAATGAATGAACCAAAATATTTATTGTGACACAGGGAGAGATGAAGGGGAGATCCAGAGAAGCTCGGATGAGTTGTTGTCATGCAGGTGAAAGAGGACCCAAAAGCGACTTAACAGAAACAGAGTTTATTCAAGTCCAAACAGGGAATAACAGAAATCCTCTAGTCTGTAGAGGGGAATAACAGGAGAAGCGGCCACAGACTGCAGGTCGCTTCGGGTAGGCGCAGGCCGTAGCAGACAGAGACACCTGCTCACACGCAGCATCTGATGAAGGCAAAAACACGACAGGACAGGGCGATACACAATCACAGCACGGTGAATACTAAACAAGGAACCGACGGGACAGGAACGGAACACAAAGGAATAAATAGGGACTCCAATCAGGGGAAAGGATAGGGAACAGGTGTGGGAAGACTAAATGATGATTAGGGGAATAGGAACAGCTGGGAGCAGGAACGGAACGATAGAGAGAAGAGAGAGCGAGAGAGTGAGAGAGGGAGGGGGAGAGAGAGGGATAGAAAGAGGGAAAGAACCTAATAAGACCAGCAGAGGGAAACGAATAGAATGGGGAGCACAGGGACAAGACATGATAATAAATGACAAACATGACAGTACCCCCCCACTCACCGAGCGCCTCCTGGCGCACTCGAGGAGGAATCCTGGCGGCAACGGAGGAAATCATCGATGAGTGAACGGTCCAGCACGTCCCGAGACGGAACCCAACTCCTCTCCTCAGGACCGTAACCCTCCCAATCCACTAAGTATTGGTGACCCCGTCCCCGAGAACGCATGTCCATGATCTTATGTACCTTGTAAATAGGTGCGCTCTCGACAAGGACGGGAGGGGGGAGGGAAGACGAACGGGGTGCGAAGAAAGGGCTTAACACAGGAGACATGGAAGACAGGATGGACGCGACGAAGATGTCGCGGAAGAAGCAGTCGCACAGCGACAGGATTGACGACCTGGGAGACACGGAACGGACCAATGAACCGCGGAGTCAACTTACGAGAAGCTGTCGTAAGAGGAAGGTTGCGAGTGGAAAGCCACACTCTCTGGCCGCAACAATACCTTGACTCTTAATCCTGCGTTTATTGGCGGCTCTCACCGTCTGTGCCCTGTAACGGCAAAGTGCAGACCTCACCCTCCTCCAGGTGCGCTCACAACGTTGGACAAACGCTTGAGCGGAGGGAACGCTGGACTCGGCAAGCTGGGATGAGAACAGAGGAGGCTGGTAACCCAGACTACTCTGAAACGGAGATAACCCGGTAGCAGACGAAGGAAGCGATTGTGAGCGTATTCTGCCCAGGGAGCTGTTCTGCCCAAGACGCAGGGTTTCTGAAAGAAAGGCTGCGTAGTATGCGACCAATCGTCTGATTGGCCCTCTCTGCTTAGACTGGGGATGAAACCCGGAAGAGAGACTGACGGACGCACCAATCAAACGACAGAACTCCCTCCAAAACTGTGACGTGAATTGCGGGCCTCTGTCTGAAACGGCGTCTAACGGGAGGCCATGAATTCTGAATACATTCTCAATAATGATTTGTGCCGTCTCCTTAGCGGAAGGAAGTTTAGCGAGGGGAATGAAATGTGCCGCCTTAGAGAACCTATCGACAACCGTAAGAATCACAGTCTTCCCCGCAGACAAAGGCAGACCGGTAATGAAGTCTAAGGCGATGTGAGACCATGGTCGAGAAGGAATGGGGAGCGGTCTGAGACGACCGGCAGGAGGAGAGTTACCCGACTTAGTCTGCGCGCAGTCTGAACAAGCAGCCACGAAACGGCGCGTGTCACGCTCCTGAGTCGGCCACCAAAAGCGCTGGCGAATAGACGCAAGAGTGCCTCGAACACCGGGATGACCAGCTAACTTGGCAGAGTGAGCCCACTGAAGAACAGCCAGACGAGTGGAAACAGGAACGAAAAGGAGGTTACTAGGACAAGCGCGCGGCGACGCAGTGTGCGTGAGTGCTTGCTTAACCTGTCTTTCAATTCCCCAGACTGTTAACCCGACAACACGCCCATAAGGAAGAATCCCCTCGGGATCAGTAGAAGCCACAGAAGAACTAAACAGACGGGATAAGGCATCAGGCTTGGTGTTCTTGCTACCCGGACGGTAAGAAATCACAAACTCGAAACGAGCGAAAAACAACGCCCAACGAGCTTGACGGGCATTAAGTCGTTTGGCAGAACGGATGTACTCAAGGTTCTTATGGTCTGTCCAAACGACAAAAGGAACGGTCGCCCCTCCAACCACTGTCGCCATTCGCCTAGGGCTAAGCGGATGGCGAGCAGTTCACGGTTACCCACATCATAGTTGCGCTCAGATGGCGACAGGCGATGAGAAAAATAAGCGCAAGGATGAACCTTATCGTCAGACTGGAAGCGCTGGGATAGAATGGCTCCCACGCCTACCTCTGAAGCGCCAACCTCGACAATGAATTGTCTAGTGACGTCAGGAGTAACGAGGATAGAGCGGACGTAAAACGTTCTTTAAGAAGATCAAAAGCTCCCTGGGCGGAACCGGACCACTTAAAACACGTCTTGACAGAAGTAAGAGCTGTGAGAGGGGCAGCAACTTGACCGAAATTACGAATGAAACGCCGATAGAAATTAGCGAAACCTAAAAAGCGCTGCAACTCGACACGTGACCTTGGAACGGGCCAATCACTGACAGCTTGACCTTAGCGGAATCCATCTGAATGCCTTCAGCGGAAATAACGGAACCGAGAAAAGTAACGGAGGAGACATGAAAAGAGCACTTCTCAGCCTTTACGTAGAGACAATTCTCTAAAAGGCGCTGTAGAACACGTCGAACGTGCTGAACATGAATCTCGAGTGACGGAGAAAAATCAGGATATCGTCAAGATAGACAAAAACAAAGATGTTCAGCATGTCTCTCAGAACATCATTAACTAATGCCTGAAAAACAGCTGGCGCATTGGCGAGACCGAACGGCAGAACCCGGTACTCAAAATGCCCTAACGGAGTGTTAAACGCCGTTTTCCACTCGTCCCCCTCTCTGATGCGCACGAGATGGTAAGCGTTACGAAGGTCCAACTTAGTAAAGCACCTGGCTCCCTGCAGAATCTCGAAGGCTGATGACATAAGGGGAAGCGGATAACGATTCTTAACCGTTATGTCATTCAGCCTCGATAATCCACGCAGGGGCGCAGAGTACCGTCCTTCTTCTTAACAAAAAAGAACCCCGCCCCGGCCGGAGAAGAAGAAGGCACTATGGTACCGGCGTCAAGAGACACAGACAAATAATCCTCGAGAGCCTTACGTTCGGGAGCCGACAGAGAGTATAGTCTACCTCGAGGAGGAGTGGTCCCCGGAAGGAGATCAATACTACAATCATACGACCGGTGAGGAGGAAGGGAGTTGGCTCGGGACCGACTGAAGACCGTGCGCAGATCATGATATTCCTCCGGCACTCCTGTCAAATCGCCAGGCTCCTCCTGAGAAGTAGGGACAGAAGAAACGGGAGGGATGGCAGACATTAAACACTTCACATGACAAGAAACGTTCCAGGATAGGATAGAATTACTAGACCAATTAATAGAAGGATTATGACATACTAGCCAGGGATGACCCAAAACAACAGGTGTAAACGGTGAACGGATAATCAAAAAAGAAATAGTCTCACTGTGGTTACCAGATACAGTGAGAGTTAAAGGTAGTGTCTCAAATTTGATACTGGGAAGATGACTACCATCTAAGGCAAACATGGGCGTAGGCTTGTCTAACGGTCTGAAAGGAATGTTATGTTTCCGAACCCATGCTTCGTCCATGAAACAACCCTCAGCCCCAGAGTCAATCAAGGCACTGCATGTAGCACCCGAACCGGTCCAGCGTAGATGGACCGACATAGTAGTACAAGATCTAGATGAAGGGACCTGAGTAGTAGCGCTCACCAGTAGCCCTCCGCTACTGATGGGCTCTGGCCTCTTACTGGACATGAATTAACAAAATGTCCAGCAACTCCGCAATAGAGGCACAGGCGGTTGGTGATCCTCCGTTCCCTCTCCTTAGTCGAGATGCGAATCCCTCCCAGCTGCATGGGCTCAGTCTCAAAGCCAGAGGAGGGAGATGGTTGCGATGCGGAGCAGGGAAACACCGTTGATGCGAGCTCTCTTCCACGAGCCCGGTGACGAAGATCTACCCGTCGTTCTATGCGGATGGCGAGAGCAATCAAAGAGTCCACATCTGATGGAACCTCCCGGGAGAGAATCTCATCCTTAACCACTGCGTGGAGTCCCTCCAGAAAACGAGCGAGCAGCGCCGGCTCGTTCCACTCACTAGAGGCAGCAAGAGTGCGAAACTCAATAGAATAATCCGTTATGGACCGTTCACCTTGGCATAAGGAAGCCAGGGCCCTAGAAGCCTCCCTACCAAAAACTGAACGGTCAAAAACCCGAATCATCTCCTCTTTAAAGTTCTGGAACTTGTTAGAGCAAACAGCCCTTGCCTCCCAGATAGCTGTGCCCCATTCTCGAGCCCGGCCAGTAAGGAGTGAAATGACGTAAGCAACCCGAGCTCTCTCTCTAGAGTATGTGTTGGGTTGGAGAGAGAACACAATCTCACACTGCGTGAGAAAGGAGCGGCACTCAGTGGGCTGCCCGGAGTAGCAAGGTGGGTTATTAACCCTAGGTTCTGGAGGCTCGGCAGGCCAGGAAGTAACAGGTGGCACGAGACGTAGACTCTGGAACTGTCCAGAGAGGTCGGAAACCTGAGCGGCCAGGTTCTCCACGGCATGGCGAGCAGCAGACAATTCCTGCTCGTGTCTGCCGAGCATGGCTCCTTGGATCTCGACGGCAGTGTAACGAGCGTCTGAAGTCGCTGGGTCCATTCCTTGGTCGGTTCCTTCTGTCATGCAGGTGAAAGAGGACCCAAAAGCGACTTAACAGAAACAGAGTTTATTCAAGTCCAAACAGGGAATAACAGAAATCCTCTAGTCTGTAGAGGGGAATAACCGAGAAGCGGCCACAGACTGCAGGTCGCTTCGGGTAGGCGCAGGCCGTAGCAGACAGAGACACCTGCTCACACGCAGCATCTGATGAAGGCAAAAACACGACAGGACAGGGCGATACACAATCACAGCACGGTGAATACTAAACAAGGAACCGACGGGACAGGAACGGAACACAAAGGAATAAATAGGGACTCCAATCAGGGGAAAGGATAGGGAACAGGTGTGGGAAGACTAAATGATGATTAGGGGAATAGGAACAGCTGGGAGCAGGAACGGAACGATAGAGAGAAGAGAGAGTGAGAGAGTGAGAGAGGGAGGGGGAGAGAGAGGGATAGAAAGAGGGAAAGAACCTAATAAGACCAGCAGAGGGAAACGAATAGAATGGGGAGCACAGGGACAAGACATGATAATAAATGACAAACATGACAGTTGTAGGAAACCAGATGTGGAGGCTGAGGTTTGAAGTGAGCTGGGTTGGGAAAGGGTAAACAGGTCCGGAGGGGATTTCAAGGGAGGGATGGTGAGTTGAATCCAGAACAGGGTAGCAGGGTGGTGAGATGTGGAACAGGAGCCAGAGTGGCAAAACTGCAGTGAGAGGAGAAACAGGCACAGCAGGATACAGGATCTTAAATAATAATAAATAGCTAGAAGCATGACTGACTGACTGGAGATTTGGAAGTGGAAGGACTGAGTATTTGTAGAGGTCTTGATTATGGAACGGGTTGCAGCTGGTGGGGAACTGCTCTGACGCACACCTGTATCCAACCACACAATCACACACAGAGAGAGAGGGAGAGGGAACTGGGGGAATGGCTGCAGGTCAAGGAGACACCTGATGTCCACTAGGGGGTGTGGCAGGAGAAGATGTGACACACCCCCTCCTTATTTGAATAGACAAAAAGAGCCATCAAATTTGACAACCTTCTAAAAACAAGTGACCTCAAAACATTCCATCACACAGCCCTACAATGTCAAGAGATGAAACAAGAGAAGTCCCCTCAGCCAGCTGGTTCACTAACCCAAACCAACCCCATAGAGCCTCAGGACAGCACTCTGAAAATCTGGCCCAAACAAATCATGACAAGCAAAAATAAACATATCACCTATTGGAAAGACACCACAAAAAAAGCAAAGTAAACTTCAATGCTATTTGGCTCTAAACAGACAGTACACGGTGGCAGACTATCTGACCACTGTGACTGATAGAAAACGGAGGAAAACACTGACTAGGTGAAGACTCGTGAGCACAGTCTGGCTGTAGAGACTGGTCGTCACAGGCAAACCTGGCTGCCCAGAGAGGACAGGCTGTGCTCACTCTGCTCCAAGGTTGATGTAGAGACAGAGCTGCATTTCCTATTACACTGTGACAAATACTCAGACCTAAGAGAATCTTTCTTTACCAAAATGATCATTCAGTACAAATAATTTGTAGAATAAATAATCAAATATGTATTGGGTGAAAAGCCAAAATGTGCAAAGCCAAATATGTGTCCTGTGCAATGAAATGTCAATAATATTTGAAATTGAACCTTTTTGGCTTTCATACCATGTTATGTGGCTTCTCAGTCAGGTTGAGATTGGTCAACTACCATTGCTTTAATGTATTATTATTATTCTCATTAATATTACTGTTATAGCTGTTGGTAATGGTAATCCCATTTCCACTACTACTATTATGATTGATGTTGGTCCCACCATTTTTTGTTATATGTATACTTTGACAATGTAAGTCATTTAACCTGCCATGTCAATAAAGTTTGCTGAATTGAATTGAGAGAGAGCGAGAGATATGTCCATTACAATAGAGAAGCAGAGAGCGGCGGTTTTAAAGTCAGGGCCATGCCCTCTATGGAGCAGACACCCAAGGCCACAGAATGACACTGAGAAGGACATCCACAGAACAGAACAGAGGCTGCCAGAGTCTGTGAAGCTGAGCTGCTGGGAACTTCACACGTATCAGATCCATGTCTCCCAGGGCCGGGCTCTGATTTCTCTCTGTAGTAGCCCCGCTGTTCGCCAGATTTGCTGGAGCTCACAGTTAGATTAGAAACCATCTTGTGTCACCCCTGACAAATGGTGCAACAAAACAACATGTTTGGCTTTTGGGAGATCGCTCTCTTGTTCTTTTTTCAGACTTTTTTTTAAGCACCCACCCGACCCTCTCTTCCCCTTTGTTTCTCTCAGTCCCTCACTCCCCAGGCATCTCCCTGAGCTGAAACATTGGAGCACTTGTTTGTTTAAACAGTATTTTTTCTCAAGCAGGCAATGTTTGCGGGCAGCCTCACCAGGGGGTCCTGGAAGCAAAGCACGGGCAGCAACTGATCAATAGTTTTTCAGTCTCAGTGAGAGGGATGTTATGTGCCAAGTCACACAGACACAATCTGTATGTAAGAAACACAGACAAACCAAGTCCCTCTTTATCACATGCAAACAGAAACGAATGTGCATGTTTTACCTCCCTTAAACTATAACTTGCTCACTCTCTCTCATCCCTGTTTGACCTCTCCACCAGACCTCCCAGCCTATCTATTCCCCTCGGTGGGGCTATCTATGCCTACAGATTCCCCCTCTATAAAGTATGAATGAGTGAGAGGAATATTGAGTGGCTCTATCCAATTCTGAATTCTATTCGGCTCTGAGGAGGTTGCTGCAGAATGCCAAATGAAGAATATCTCTCTACCTGTTACAGTGAGAAACCGCCCTCAGCCCCTTGAGCGGCTGTGCCCCCGCTCTGTGTCCCCTCTCCTGTCCCCTCCACAGCAGACAGGGGTACCAATTCATTCACCTTTGCCAGCCTTGCCAGCTGATCATCAGGCACCATCCATAAATAACAACCCCCTGATGAGTCAGTCTACACTTAACACCCGAGGATGAGCAGTCAATCAGGAGGGCAGTGAATCTACTGTCCTCTGCTGCAGCCTACTGCATGTTGAATAAAGTTATTTGAATATTTGAAATATTAATGTCAATGCGTCTGGAAACCATAGAGAGCAGGTGCTCCTCTTCATTCTGTCCCTGCCTCGTATCTATATGCAGAGCAATATGGTGCCTCTGGTTCAAGGGAGAGGTGCATTCTGGGATGGCTAAAGAGAGGAGCTTTGGAATGAGTCAGACATCAGGGGATCTGGCCATTGGAATAACGCACAATAGTGAGACAAGGAGTTCCCTACCTATCTAGTGAACGATGCAAACAGTCACATAGGATGAAGAACACTAGGTTACATGGCAAACGTATAGTTCAACTTTACAATAGTTTCTGCAACTGTCTCCAGCCATTGTGTAGACCCAGCGACACAATTTAACAACACTTGCACCGCAAAGAATCACCCATCAATGTGAAACCTGACTGATTCATTTAGAATTTGTCCTCTGAGAATCTCTACTTTATAGTGGCCCTGTGATACAAAGTACCTGCTGTCATTGAACAAAGGAACTGCACAGAATGTAAGTCACCACATTTAGAGCCCAAGGTATCGCCCATGGTCTCTCCTGTATGATATATTCAGTCAGCCCAACCACGGTGGCCTTGACCCCTTTACTTTATCCTCCTCCCCCTCTTTCTCTCTCTCCAATCGTGTGCTTTGAATAGATATGAGGTGTATTTTGGGTTAGGGGGATATTGCGTTAGATCTTGTATGGAGAGCAGTAGGAGACCTAGACGGTCAGTCGGACTTCACCACACCACATCTCCTCAGCAGGCAGCTGAGGCAGCTCCTCAGCTCTAATCTCCTCAGGTCATCCACACAATGTTGACCTACCATCACATCTTTACTAACACTTCTGGGGCTGGTTTCACAAGCCTTTTTCTAATGATAAATGAAACATACTTCAGGCACTCCAAGGCTTTTCCAATGTGTTGGACTACTCATAGTCCTTTAAGATGGGCTCCTGAGTGGGGAAGGGGCCTAAAGAACTGCATCTCAGTGGAAGAGGCATCACTGCAGACCCTGGTTCGATTCCAGGCTGTATCACCGGCCGTGATTGGAAGTCCCATAGGGTGGTGCACAAATGGTCCAGCATCATCCGGGTTAGGGTTTGGCCACGCTAGGCTGTCATTGTAAATAAGAATTTGTTCTTAACTGTCTTACCTAGTAAAATAAATGTAAAACATTTGAAAAAGATAAAAAGGAACTGTAGATTTTTCATTAATGTTTATGCTTCAAAGCACACTGTCTTCAGAAAGAATACCACCCTTGACTTATTCCAAATGTTGCTGTGTAACAGCCTGAATTTAAAATGTATTTTTTTCTCACACATCTACACACAATACTCCATAATGACAAAGTGAAACATGTTTTTAGAAATGTTTGCAAATTTATTGAAAATTAAATACAGTCAATACTGAAGCAGCTTTGGCATTGATTATAGGTGTAAGTCTATCTGGGGACTGTAAGTCTTTAAGAGCTTTCCACACCTGGATTGTGCAACATTTGCCAATTATACTTTTCAAAATTCTTCAAGATCTGTGAAATGTTTTGTTGATCATTGCTAGACAACCATTTTATTTTGGCATATATTTTCAACTAGATTTAAGACACAACTGTAATTTTGCCACTCAGGAACATTTACTGTCTTCTTGGTAAGTAATACCAGTATAGATTTGGCCTTGTCTGATGGAAAGCAGACTAAACCAGGTTTTCCTCTAGAATTTCACCTGTGCTTAGCTCCATTCCATTTATATTTTATCCTGAAAAACTCTTCAGTCCTTAATGATTAAATGCATACCCATAACATGATGCAACCACCACTATGCTTCAAAATATGGAGAGTGGTATTCAGTAATGTGTTGTGTTGGATTTGCCCATAACATACCACTTTGTATTCAGGGCAAAAAGTTACTTTTTTTATCCCAGCCCCCATCCCCGCAGGAGGCCTTTTGCCTTTTGGTAGGCCGTCATCATAAATAAGAATTTGTTCTTAACTGACTTGCCTAGTTAAATAAAGGTTAAATCAATAAATTAAATATTTAAAAAACAATTAAAAGTGCTTTGCTATATTTTTTACAGTATTACTTTATTGCCTTGTTGCAAACAGGATGCATGTTTGAAATATTTTTATTTTGTACAGGCTTTCTTCTTTTCACTCTGTCATTTAGGTTAGTTTTGTGGAGTAGCTACAATGTTGTTGATCCATCCTCAGTTCCCTCCTATCACAGCCATTAAACTATGTAACTGTTTTAAAGTCACCATTGGCCTCATGGTGAAATCCCTGACCTCTTACTTCCTCTCCGGCAACTGAGTTAGGAAGGAAGCCTGTATATTTGTAGAGACTGGGTGTATTTTCTGGTATATACCATCTGAATTGTAAATAATAACTTCACCATGCTCAAAGGGATATTCAATATCTGCTTTTTTTCTTATCCATCTACCATTAGAAATGTTTCAACTTCCTGACAAAACAACGAAACATCAGAGACATACTTCATGGAGATAGATAAGGCTAAGTAAGGTATGATGCATGACTGAGTCAATGGACTGAAAGAAGGATGCTCAGAACTCAACACACAGACATAATGGAAGAAGGTTGCTGATAATACACTGCAGAGCAGAGCCAGGCCAAGACTCGCTTTTTACGCCAACACTAACCCAAATAAACACCCGTAGAACATTTTACTCACAAATGATACACATGTTGCTGCAAGCTTATTCCACCATTAGAGGGGCTATGATCTACTGCAGATATAAATCATATCCTTTACTCTCATATACATCCCCTCTAATAGACATAGTGACACTTTCATTTCCATGATAGAAAATCTCATCACTATTGGATGACACATACCTTATGTGACCGTCAGTACAGTAATCAGATCCACTATTTAACTGATCTAAATGCTCACCTCAGAGGCCAAATGAAGTCAACCACTCCCCAGCCAAGGACTCCACTAGGTCATCTGAGAAACAGGCTCCACTCCATATTAGGTGGATGGGTTTAATATCTATATTATTGATCAGCCCATATAGCTGCAGATCGATCTTATCTGATCTCCACACAGGCAGACTAGCAATCAGTGAGAGAAGATATGGGAGGCTAAAAGTGTGTGTGTGTGTGTGTGTGTGTGTGTGTGTGTGTGTGTGTGTGTGTGTGTGTGTGTGTGTGTGTGTGTGTGTGTGTGTGTGTGTGTGTGTGTGTGTGTGTGTGTGTGTGTGTGTGTGTGTGTGTGTGTGTGTGTGTGTGTGTGTGTGTGTGTGTGTGTGTGTGTGTGTGTGTGTGTGTGTGTCCTCCTATGACACGAAGAAGATAAACATGGTAATTTGTGAGCATAGTGTTGTGGGAGGAAAACATTTCATGCAGGTAGTTCACTGTAGATACTGCAGAGTAGAAAATCCAAACAGCTAAATCGGTCTGAACACAGTTTATGGAAAAACGTAATAACGTTATTAGCATGATAATAATAATTAAATGACTCTTTATAGAATGACCACAATTTAAAACCAGAATTTTCGAAATAAAGTACAATCAGCTTCTGGCTCCCTCTGTGCTTCTGACTAGCAATAGACAAAACAACCTTTTCTGTCCCTTGATGGAAAAAAATGATTATAATTATGAACTTTTCAAATATAATGCCTGCTGCTGGTCTAATCAGTCGTCACTCGGTACAGTTGTGACTGGCTAGCAGCCCACATACAGTAGCTATCCCCTGACAGTACTTATTGCCAGACGAAACAAAATGTCTGTTCCAGTGTCTGCCCTTACTTAATTTATTCTCACCACTGTTTCCACAGTGAGACAATGCCTTCAAATGTTCAGTGAAACAGTATGACACAGTAAGACAAAGCGCCAGTGTGATAGGGGTTATTATAAGTGAGGAGAACTGAACTCACCTCTACAGACGTTGCCGTTGTCTGGCTCAAAGCCAGCCTTGCAGGTGCAGCTCCCGATGGGAACCATCCACTCCCCATCTCCATTGCAGTACAGCTTAATGGGAAAATCCACCTCCTCGGAGTTAGCGATGCACGTGCCTCTGGCAATGACCAAGGAGGTGCTCTCGGCGCCCGTCATGGTCTCGGGGAAGTTGGCAAAGTTCTGCACCACGCTGGGGCACTTCTTATGGAAGACACGTACGGACAGCAGAGACATGCAGGCCCCGTAGTCTTGGAAGGCAAGGTAGAAACCATTATGAGACAGTGGGCCGAAGCTCCGCACCTCCGTGTTGACCTTCATCAATCGTCCACCGAAGTCCACCTGGGAGAAGCTCTCGTCAGCCGCAATGGTGTCCACCTTCAGGTAGGGGGCTTCCATCCAGAAGGCGGTTCCCTTGGTGGTGGCGATGACCGAGTCCGTCTCGTAGTAGTAGAGGTTGAAGGTCTCCTTACAGGAGCCAGGGACACTGGGGATGGAGCTGCAATCACGGACAGTGAAACGCATTTCCACATAGACACGCTGAGCCCCTCGTCTGTCGATGTAGGTGGTAAGGAGCCAGTTGTTCTGGCTGGGCTCGAACACGTTACACACCTGGTAGGTCCTGATGGTGTTGAGGTTCTCATCGTAGCCACTCACCTCCTCCCACTGTGGAGAACACACACGCACACACAACAAACACAAGTTAGAGTAAGGCATCCATCAATCAACACAATCCACTCAGGCATAGCCAGGTAACCACAGACAAGTGGTCCAACTAAAATCAATCTTGAGCAGTTAGGACTGAGCAAGGCCTCACCACATTAGGACATTTGGTGCATTACAGACGTTGGATTATACGTGGTATTGAATTAGAGCCTGAGGGAAAGGATGGCCCATAGCCTCAAAATGAGCTGCCTAGTTAATGGAGTCAGCATTAAAGCAGTACACACACACATTAGGAGGCTGTGAGCCGGCCATAAAGCACTGATAAGACTTAAGCACAGCCAATGCCTTCCCTACACCATTAATTCACACCTTAATTAATTCACACATTACCAGTTCTGTGACGGACCAGCAGCACTGCTACTGTGCATTAACACCACTGGTAAGTCCTTCATAATCATTACAGAAATGTGTGTGTGTGTGCACTGTGTATGTGGGTGTGTTGTGTGTGTTGTGTATATGTGCACTATGATGATCTATTAATGGTCCTAATAATGTTGAAACGCCCACTTCTCCACATGATGAGCTCCTTATTTCCTTGGACCAACGGATGGCCCACTCGATGGCCACAGCAACCCATAGTCTGGCAGATTAAGGAAGGCATGGATACAGAAACACTAGTGGAGAGTACACTACACGCCAACCCCCTGGGAGTTCTTGTTTTCTCCAACAAACCAGGCCTTCTTCAGGCAGGAGAGATGGATATGACGGTGTGTGGATGTGTGATGCATAAGGGTTGTGTGAAACGAGAGGTGACGTGGTGAGTTGTGGCTATTGGGGAGAACTGGAGCGGTGCATTGTGGGAGACGCTGTTGAAATAGTGGCCAGGAGGAGCTGATCACAGAGAGCTGAGATGATTAATGAGTTTACAGAGAGCCCTGACACAAGTTAAACCTTCTATTTTTTCTCAGCGCCTCTCCTTCGCTCTGTGCCTCTTCGTTGGGCTGACCATTCATCAGAATTAGAGCGACTTGTCCCTTTCAACACCAAGCAGACATTAATACAGCCAGGTACCAGCCACAGAGAGAGAGATGGAGGAGGGGTGCTCGATGCAGCCAGAGCCAAGCTAAGGAGACCATCCATGTCCGCACTATCCACAGATGACCTATTTTACACAACATAAATTGCTGTGCCACAACTGTGCCATGCATCCACTGTTCCCTAACCAAGCAAACATGACGGCTGCCTTAAGAATACAAAACAAGGGACTTACTGTACTCTTGAACGTTGTAATAGTAGAATGCACAAGGTGCAATTTCAAAATTGGGTAGTGCATCATCAGTTCCTCTTGTCACATCAGTCATTGAACACCTTAGAGAGCTATTTATAGACCTGTCATAAATGTCCAGATCAACTAACCCATGTCAGCGAATGTTTTTTTTTATTCAGGTTTTTAGGCTCATAGATATTATTGTACTTCTTTAGTCACTCAAATATCACGAGTAAACATGAGACATCGCAAAACATATAGAATTTCAAGAAAATGTGCTTTAAAACCCACACTGCATCTCACAAAGACACGTCGGTATGAACAAAAAGTCTTCTATTTAGACTCCAGACCAAAAGGACAAATTTCCACCAGTCTAATGTCCATTACTCGTGTTTATTGGCCCAAGCAAGTCTCTTCTTATTATTGGTATCCTTCAGTAGTGGTTTCTTTGCAGCAATTCGACCATTAAGGCCTGATTCATACAGTCACCTTTGAACAGTTGATGTTGAGAGGTGTCTGTGTCTTGAACTCTGTGAAGCATTTATTTGGGCTGCAATTTCTGAGGCTAGTAACTCCAATGAACTTATCCTCTGCAGCAGAGGTAACTCTGGGTCTTCCTTTCCTGTGGCGGTCCTCAGGAGAGCCAGTTTCATCATAGCGCTTGACGGTTTTTGCGACTGCACTTGAAGAAACTTCCAGCATTTTTTAAATGTTCCATATTGACTGACCTTCATGTCTCAAAGTAATGATGGACGGCCATTTCTCTTTGCTTATTTGAGCTGTTTTTGCCATAATATGGACTTGGGGTTTTACCAAATAGGGCTATCTTCTATATACCCCCTCTACCGTATCATAACACAACTGATTGGCTCAAATGCATTAAGGAGAAAATAAATTCCACAAATTCACTTTTTAGAAGGCACACCTGTTAATTGAAATGCATTCCAGGTGACTACCTCATTCAGCTGGTTGAGAGAATGACAAGAGTGAGCAAAGCTGTCATCAAGGCAAAGGGTGGTTATTTGAAGAATATCAAATATATTTTGATTTGTTTAACACTTGTTTGGTTACTGCACGATTCCATATGTGTTATTTCATAGTTTTGAGGTCTTCACTATTATTCAACAATATAGAAAATAGTGAAAATAAAGAAAACCTTGAATGAGTAGGTGTTCTAAAACCTTTGACCAGTAGTGTACATTTGTGCCTTTTTTCAATGCTGATTTGAATGTCATTGAGAAAACAGAAGTAATCCTACAATTAATCATCTAGTTTTTCAAAACTATCTGTAATCTGATTAAAATATTTTTGCTGGTAACGTAACGGATTAGAGTTTTTTTGTAATCAATTTCCTACAGCGGTATTTCCCTACCCTGCTTATGGTATTCCGAGTGGTGATGTAAGGCTTGCTACCTTGGTTAGACCCATTGGATACACTTATGGGCCTATAGCATTCAGATGATAATGGTGTCAAACTGAAGACATATTCTGGTAACATTTATCCTACACTAATTCTAAGTGGATTTTCACCAATCTACAAGTGTAAACCTACAAAATGAATCTATACACATTTGCACTAGGTAAACACATTTTGTAAATACATTTGCAGCTAAATGAAGCTGTGACGATTTGCCTGTGAGCTATTGTCAAGTGATGCTGGCCATTTATTTCACACAATTTCTCCCCACAGAAACAGCAGTGTTTGCTACAAACATTGTTGATAATTCTTGCTGCTAACCAATAACTATGCAATCGCTTGTCCCATCAAACATGTTATATGATAATAGCTAAAAGAACAAACAAAATGTTAAGCATTAGTATTTCTTAGTTTTGTAACGCCAAGAATTGGTCCTTGGTTAGTGTGCGCCGGTCAAGCACGACTTTTAACCACAGTTTACGGGCCTTCAGTTTACGGGCCTTTCGTTTTTGGTTTATCCAGGTTAAGAGGTCATTTCATTGTTTGTTGTAAACACTAATGTTTATGTAAATTGAGTCTTTGTTTTCATTAACAGGTAAAAAATTGCCATTATGGTGTGAATCATGCTATAGGCTAGTATTGCCTTTGGAGTGTAACATCAATGTTCATTAAGAATTTCCCTGTTTAAAGGTGTGAATGGATTATGCCAGGTTAGAGCACGATGTCCAACTGTTCTCCTCAATCAGAGAGATGCTTGTCTAGGCGTGAGTTTATGGGTGTTTTGTCCTGTGTTTGAAGCACTTTTGCACTTTGTCCTCGAGTTGAGATAATATTACTAGTGGCAAAACGTTTATGTTTTTCATCAACCAATTTTTCATAATTTTTTACATTTTATATTTGATAAATATGCTACATCTCTGGATCCAGTCTTCTCCATCACCTGCACTGTAAAAAAAACTATTTTGCACCTGATCTAGGCTACTGTCTAGGCTACTGTCTAGGCTACTGATTCTGTCTCAACTGTTGCTGCTCCAGATCCTAATAACTAGGAAGCCGGGTGCTCAATCTTTAACAAAAGTCCAAACAGAAAGCAGAGGTAGTGTTAATTGGGCTTCTAATAAAAACCTGTCATGTCCTTGTCGTGAGTGTCCCAGCAAACACAATCAGTGGAGATGATTAAATGAAGCTGTTTCCCCGTCACCTCTTAGCCAGGCAGGCAGGCGGGCAGCTAAAGAGAGTGAGGGGGTGGCTGGACGGATGTATGGATGGCTTTCTGAGAGAGAACAAAGCAGCCCTGGGAGCAGATGCAGTGTCTCACTCTCTGTGTACTGTATGTGTGTGTCCTCTCCTCTCTGTGCTCCTCTCAGATAGATAGAGAAGAAGAAAGCATCCCATGGCACCTCATCGCCTCGGCCCCACCAGGTAAAAATAACAGAGTATTCAGCTGCACCTCATTGGTTCTGGTCCATAATGGAAATAATGGGGCGTCCTGCCGCACCTCAGTTGTAATGCACTTCCCTGGTCCCACTGCTTTATTCACTTCTACAAATAAACCTGAGAGCCACACACACTCCTCTGGAGCTGGATGTACTATCCATATGTGTATATTTAGAGAGTAAATGCATATGAGAGGGAATCCTTTAAACAGTGGACAACACCCACTACATCAGATGCTATATCTACAACACCGTTTTGTTGTCGTCCTGGACACTCCTAATTCGACTCATTGAGGGCCTGATGATTGACAAGTTGAATCAGGTGTGTTGTCCACGACTACAATAAAAATGTGTACTGTTGAGGGTACTTGTGGACCAGGGTTGGGAACCACTGTGCTATATGATATATATACACAGCATACCGTACTATGGTATGGCACTGTAAAACCTGTGTGTTTTCATAGTGAGTGAACATGGATGATCAGACTGGACAATGTCTTTCCTCTTTTGCACTGTGTTCATCCACGTTCCAGTAAAAGTGTCCTCCCTCCCTAACGTCCTCTCTGCTGTCCTCCACCTCTCTCAGGATTACTCTGTCTGTGTGACTGTGAGTGGAAGAGAAGGGGAAGAGAAGAGAGGCGTGATAATGAGGATCAGCGGCAGGCAGACAGCGCCACAGTCTGAATCAACAGGCTCACCTGCATCAACCCTAATGAGGTAACAGTGTGTATAAATGTAACAGCAGGGAACAAAGAGCCTAGGCTCCACTGCGCCCCATCCCACTGCTCCCCATCCCAATGCTCCCCATCCCACTGCTCCCCAACCCACTGCTCCCCATCCCACTGCTCCCCATCCCACTGCTCCATATCCCACTGCTCCCCATCCCCCTGCTCCCCATCCCACTGCTCCCCATCCCCCTGCTCCCCATCCCACTACTCCCCATCCCAATGCTCCCCAACCCACTGCTCCCCATCCCAATGCTCCCCAACCCACTGCTCCCCATTCCACTGCTCCCCATCCCCCTGCTCCCCATCCCAATGCTCCCCAACCCACTGCTCCATATCCCAATGCTCCCCAACCCACAGCTCCCCATCCCACTGCTCCCCAACCCTCTGCTCCCCAACCTACTGCTCCCCATACCACTGCTCCCCATCCCCCATCCCACTCCTCCCCATCCCACTGCTCCCCATCCCCCAACCCACTGCTCCCCATCCCACTGCTCCCCAACCCTCTGATCCCCAACCCACTGCTCCCCATACCACTGCTCCCCATACCACTGCTCCCCATCCCCCCATCCCACTCCTCCCCATCCCACTGCTCCCCATCCCCCCATCCCACTGCTCCCCATCCCACTGCTCCCCAACCCAATGCTCCCCAACCCACTGCTCCCCATCCCACTGCTCCCCATCCCACTGCTCCCCATCCCATTGCTCCCCATCCCACTGCTCCCCAACCCACTGCTCCCCAACCCACTGCTCCCCATCTCCCCATCCCACTGCTCCCCATCCCCCATCCCACTGCTCCCCATCCCCCTGCTCCCCATCCCCCTGCTCCCCATCCCACTGCTCCCCAACCCACTGCTCCCCATCCCACTGCTCCCCATCCCCCATCCCACTGCTCCCCAACCCACTGCTCCCCAACCCACTGCTCCCCATCCCACTGCTCCCCATCCCCCATCCCACTGCTCCCCAACCCACTGCTCCCCATCCCACTGCTCCCCATCCCATTGCTCCCCATCCCACTGCTCCCCAACCCACTGCTCCCCATCCCACTGCTCCCCAACCTACTGCTCCCCATCCCACTGCTCCCCATCCCCCATCCCACTGCTCCCCAACCCACTGCTCCCCAACCCACTGCTCCCCAACCCACTGCTCCCCATCCCACTGCTCCCCAACCCACTGCTCCCCATCCCACTGCTCCCCATCCCACTGCTCCCCAACCCAATGCTCCCCAACCCACTGCTCCCCAACCCACTGCTCCCCATCCCACTGCTCCCCATCCCCCCATCCCACTGCTCCCCATCCCAATGCTCCCCAACCCAGCCAGATGCTGATTAAAGTTAGATGTCTCTTTTAGACTGACACGATAGAGGGAATATGCAGGAGAGCCCACTAGTTTAAATTTGTGAACTCTGGGGGGTTTGTTTGAGTGCTCTTCCTCCTCATTACTGTGATCTGGGCCGTCTATGAAGGAAAAAGTGGTTTAGGAGGTGGAAGGTTTGAGTGCTCCCACCCATCCAAGACATACTAAATTCTCAAAACGGTGCCTGAGGAAGGTATGCAGCATCATCAAGGACCCTACACACCTCAGCCATGAGCTGTTCTCTCCCTTACCGTCGGGCAGGCGGTAATCAAATCAAATTTTATTGGTCACATACACATATTTGGCAGATGTTATTGTGGGAGTTATTGCTTTTATTCCTAGCTCCAACAGTGCAGTAGTATCTAACAATTCACAACAATACACACAAATCTAAACGTAAAAGATTGGAATCAAGAAACATAAATATTAGCATGAGGTCTGACACCAACAGACTCAGAGACAGTTTCTATCCACAAGACATCAGACTGCTGAACACTTGAACTGGACTGACCACCTGCTCTGATTCTCCACACCTTAGCCCAGACACTCTCATTCATCCACACAACCACAGACAAACACACACATATACAGTGGGGCAAAAAAGGTTTTAGTCAGCCACCAATTGTGCAAGTTCTCCCACTTAAAAAGATGAGGCCTGTAATCTTCATCATGGGTACACTTCAACTATGACAGACAAAATGAGAAAAAAATCCAGAAAATCACATTGTAGGATTTTTTATGAATTTATTTGCAAATTATGGTGGAAAATAAGTATTTGGTCACCTACAAACAAGCAAGATTTCTGGCTCTCACAAACCTGTAACTTCTTCTTTAAGAGGCTCCTCTGTCCTCCACTCGTTACCTGTATTAATGGCACCTGTTTGAACTTGTTATCAGTATAAAAGACACCTGTCCACAACCTCAAACAGTCACACTCCAAACTCCACTATGGCCAAGACCCTGTCAAAGGACACCAGAAACAAAATTGTAGACCTGCACCAGGCTGGGAAGACTGAATCTGCAATAGGTAAGCAGCTTGGTTTGAAGAAATCAACTGTGGGAGCAATTATTAGGAAATGGAAGACATACAAGACCACTGATAATCTCCCTCGATCTGGGGCTCCATGCAAGATCTCACCCCGTGGGGTCAAAATTATCACAAGAACGGTGAGCAAAAATCCCAGAACCACACGGGGGGACCTAGTGAATGACCGGCAGAGAGCTGGGACCAAAGTAACAAAGCCTACCATCAGTAACACACTACGCCGCCATGGACTCAAATCCTGCAGTGCCAGACGTGTCCCCCTGCTTAAGCCAGTACATGTCCAGGCCCGTCTGAAGTTTGCTAGAGAGCATTTGGATGATCCAGAAAAAGATTGGGACTATGTCATATGGTCAGATGAAACCAAAATATAACTTTTTGGTAAAAACTCAACTCGTTGTGTTTGGAGGACAAAGAATGCTAAGTTGCATCCAAAGAACACCATACCTACTGTGAAGCATGGGGGTGGAAACATCATGCTTTGGGGATGTTTTTCTGCAAAGGGACCAGGACGACTGATCCGTATAAAGGAAAGAATGAATGGGGCCATGTATCGTGAGATTGAGTGAAAACCTCCTTCCATCAGCAAGGGCATTGAAGATTAAACGTGGCTGGGTCTTTCAGCATGACAATGATCCCAAACACACCGCCTGGGCAACGAAGGAGTGGCTTCGTAAGAAGCATTTCAAGGTCCTGGAGTGTCCTAGCCAGTCTCCAGATCTCAACCCCATAGAAAATCTTTGGAGGGAGTTGAAAGTCCGTGATGCCCAGCAACAGCCCCAAAACATCACTGCTCTAGAGGCGATCTGCATGGAGGAATGAGCCAAAATACCAGCAACAGTGTGTGAAAACCTTGTGAAGACTTACAGAAAACTTTTGACCTCTGTCATTGCTAACAAAGGGTATATAACAAAAGTATTGAGATAAACTTTTGTTATTGACCAAATACTTATTTTCCACCATAATTTGCAAATAAATTCATTAAAAAATCCTACAATGTGATTTTCTGGATTTTTCCCCTCATTTTGCCTGTCATAGATGAAGTGTACCTATGATGAAAATTACAGGCCTCTCTCATCTTTTTAAGTGGGAGAACTTGCACAATTGGTGGCTGACTAAATACTTTCTTGCCCCACTGTACATTTGTCCTATACACACACATCATAAGTGCTGCTACCAGACTTATTAGACATTGCCGCCAATCCTCTACTTCCCCAAAACACATGTGAATATTGAACTATAAATTGTGCCTTCCTGTATTATATTTATGCTTATTCTATTACTTTATGGCCGTATTGTTATATTTTATTATTCATTATAGTTGTTGCATTGTCGAGAAGGAACATACAAGTAAGAACATGTATACCATGCAGATCCTGTAACTACGACTAATAAAACTTGAAACTTGAAACTTAGAATCTTGAATGGCTGCTTTTGTCATGTATTGTATTGTCATGTCTTGTCCCTGTGCTTTCTCTTCTCTTCGTTTCCCCCTGCTGGTCGTACTAGGTTTCTTTCTCTCTCTTTATCCCTCTCTCTCTCTATCGTTCCGTTCCTGCTTCCAGCTGTTCCTCATTCTCCTAACGACCTCGTTTACTCTTTCACACCTGTCCCCTATTTTGCCCTCTGATTAAGTCTCTATTTCTCTCTCTGTTTCTGCTTCTGTCCTTGTCGGATTCTTGTTTGCGTTGCCTTTGTTCCGTCCTGTTGTATTCTGCCTCGTCATCAGATACTGCGTGTGAGCAGGTGTCTCTATCCACTACGGCCCGTGCCTACCCGAAGGGACCTGCAGTCTGTTGCCGCTAGCCCTGCAACTCTCCTCAACAACTAGAAGGGGGACTCTCCTGTTAAACTAGAGGATTTGTGTTTTCCCTGTTTGGACTTCCCCTGTAATGATTGAGGATTTATGTTTTCCCTGTTTGGACATTAAAAGACTCTGTTTCTGTTATATCGCTTTTGGGTCCTCACTCACCTGCATAACAGAAGAATCCGACCAAGAATAGACCCAGCGATTTCGGATTCTCTCTACTCAGCCGTCGAGTTCCAGGGAGCGATGCTAGGCAGACACGAACAGGAATTGTCTGCTGCTCGACATGCCGTTGAGACCCTGGCCGCCCAAGTCTCCGGCCTCTCGGAGGATATTCACAATCTCCGCCTCGATCCACCGGTTACCTCCTGGGCTTCCGGGTCTCCGGAGCCCAGAATTAATAACCCACCGTGTTACTCTGGGGAGCCCACTGAGTGTCGTTCGTTCCTTACCCAGTGTGATATTGTGTTCTCTCTCCAGCGCAACACGTATTCCAGGGGTACTGCTCGTATCGCCTACGTCATATCTCTCCTTACTGGACGGGCTCGTGAGTGGGGCACGGCAATCTGGGAGGCAAGGGCTGAGTGTACTAACCAGTATCAGAACTTTAAGGAGGAGATGATACGGGTTTTTGATCGTTCTGTTTTTGGGAATGAAGCTTCCTGGGCCCTGTCTTCCCTATGTCAAGGTAATCGATCCATAACGGATTACTCTATAGAGTTTCGCACTCTTGCTGCCTCCAGTGACTGGAACGAGCCGGCGTTGCTCGCTCGTTTTCTGGAGGGTCTCCACGCTGAGGTAAAGGATGAGATTCTCTCCCGGGAGGTTCCTTCCAGCGTGGATTCTTTGATTGAACTCGCTATTCGCATAGAACGACGGGTAGATCTTCGTCACCGAGCTCATGGAAGAGAGCTCGCGTTAACAGTGTCCCCCCTTTCCGCATCTCTACCATCTCCCCCCACTGGCTCAGGTGTTGAGCCCATGCAGCTGGGGGGTATTCCCATCTCGACTAAGGAGAGGGAACGGAGAATCACCAACCGCCTCTGTCTCTATTGCGGTTCCGCTGGTCATTTTGTCATTTCATGTCCAGTAAAAGGCCAGAGCTCATCAGTAAGCGGAGGGCTACTGGTGAGCGCTACTACTCTGGTCTCTCCGTCAAGTTCCTGTACTACCTTGTCGGTCCATCTACGCTGGACCGGTTCGGCAGCTTCCTGCAGTGCCTTGATAGACTCTGGGGCTGAGGGCTGTTTTATGGACGAAGCCTGGGCTCGGGAACATGACATTCCTCTCAGGCAGTTAGGGGAGCCCACGGCTATGTTCGCCTTGGATGGTAGTCCTCTCCCCAGGATTCAGCGTGAAACGCTACCTTTAACCCTCACTGTCTCTGGTAATCATAGTGAAACCATTTCTTTTTTGATTTTTTGTTCACCTTTTACACCTGTTGTTTTGGGCCATCCCTGGCTAGTGTGTCATAATCCTTCTATTAATTGGTCTAGTAATTATATCCTCTCCTGGAACGTCTCTTGTCATGTTAAATGTTTAGTGTCTGCTATCCCTCCTGTTTCTTCTGCCCCCTCTTCACAGGAGGAGCCTGGTGATTTGACAGGGGTGCCGGAGGAATATCATGATCTGCGCACGGTCTTCAGTCGGTCCAGGGCCACCTCCCTTCCTCCTCACCGGTCGTATGATTGTTGTATTGATCTCCTTCCGGGTACCACTCCCCCACGGGGTAGACTAGACTCTCTGTCGGCTACCGAACGTAAGGCTCTCGAAGATTATTTGTCTGTAGCTCTCAACGCCGGTACCGTGGTCCCTTCCTCCTCTCCCGCCGAAGCGGGGTTCTTTTTTGTTAAGGAAGAGGACGGGACCCTGCGCCCCTGCGTGGATTATCGAGGGCTGAATGACATAACGGTTAAGAATCGTTATCCGCTTCCCCTTATGTCTTCAGTTTTCGAGATTCTGCAGGGAGCCAGGTTCTTTACTAAGTTGGACCTTCGTAACGCTTACCATCTCGTGCGCATCAGGGAGGGGGACGAGTGGAAAACGGCGTTTAACACTCCGTTAGGGCATTTTGAATACCGGGTTCTGCCGTTCGGTCTCGCTAATGCTCCAGCTGTCTTTCAGGCATTAGTGAATGATATACTGAGTGACATGCTGAACATCTTTGTTTTCGTTTACCTTGACGATATCCTGATTTTTTTCACCGTCACTCCAGATTCATGTTCAGCACGTTCGACGTGTCCTCCAGCGCCTTTTAGAGAATTGTCTTTATGTGAAGGCTGAGAAGTGCGCTTTTCATGTCTCCTCCGTCACATTTCTCGGTTCTGTTATTTCCGCTGAAGGCATTCAGATGGATCCCGCTAGGGTCCATGCTGTCAGCGATTGGCCCGTCCCTAAGTCACGTGTCGAACTGCAGCGCTTTCTCGGTTTCGCAAATTTCTATCGGCGTTTCATTCGTAATTTTCGGTCAAGTGGCAGCTCCTCTCACAGCCCTTACTTCTGTCAAGACGTGCTTTAAGTGGTCCGTGTCCGCCCAGGGAGCTTTTGATCTCCTCAAGAAGCGTTTTACATCCGCTCCTATCCTTGTTACACCTGACGTCACTAAACAGTACATTGTCGAGGTTGACGCGTCAGAGGTGGGCGTGGGAGCCATTCTGTCCCAGCGCTCCCATTCTGACGATAAGGTCCACCCTTGCGCGTATTCTTCTCATCGCCTGTCGCCGTCGGAACGTAACTATGATGTGGCAAACCGCGAACTGCTCGCCATCCGCTTAGCCCTAGGAGAATGGCGACAGTGGTTGGAGGGGGCGACCGTTCCTTTTGTCGTTTGGGTCCTCACTCACCTGCATAACAGCTTTAGACATACTGGGATGAGGTGGGTGTGATTGGATAGTGTGGACATACAGTTGATTTGGAAAGTAATCACACCGCTTTTTCCCTTTTGACTTTTTCCACATTTTGTTATGTTACAGCCTTATTCTAAAATGAATTAAATAAAACACTTTCCTCATCAATCTACACACAATACCCCCATAATGACAAAGTGAAAACAGGTTTTTGGAAATGTACATAAGTATTCAGACCCTTTGCTATGAGACTTGAAATTGAGCTGCATCCTGGTTCCAATGATCATCCTTCAGATGTTTCTACAAGTTGGTTGGAGTCTAGCTGTGGTAAATTAAATTGATTGGACATGATTTGGAAAAGCACACACCTGTCTATTCAGTATAAGGTCCCACAGTTGACATTGCATGTCAGAGCAAAAACCAAGCCATGAGGTTGAAGGAATTGCCCGTAGAGCTCCGAGACAGGATTGTATCAAGGCAAAAATCTAGGGAAGGGTTCCAAAACATTTCTGCAGCATTGAAGGTCCCCAGGAACACAGTAGGCTCCATCACTCTTAAACGGAAGAAGTTTGGAACCACCAAGACTCTTTCTAGAGCTGGCCGACCGGACAGACTGAGAAATCAGGGGAGAAGGGCCTTGGTCAGGGAGGTGACCAAGAACCCGATGGTTCCAGAGTTCCTCTGTGGAGATGGGAGAACCTTCCAGAAGGACAACCATCTCTGCAGCACTCCACTAATCAGGCCTATATGGTTGAGTTGCCAGATGGAAACCAATCCTCATTAAAAAGGCACGACAGCCCGCCCAGTCTGCCAAAAGGCACCTAAAGACTCTCAGACCATGAGAAACCAGATTCTCTGGTCTGATGAAACCTAAATTTAACTCTTTGGCCTGAATGCCAAGCGTCACATCTGGAGGAAACCTGGCACCATCCCTACATTGAAGCATGGTGGTGGCAGCAACATGCCTTAGGGGATGTTTTTCAGCGGGCAGGGACTGAAGACTAGTCAGGTTCGAGGGAAAGATGAACAGAGCAAAGTACAGAGAGATCCTTTGGGAAAACCTGCTCCAGAGTGCTCAGGACCTCAGACTGGGGTGAAGGTTCACCTTCCAACAGGACAACAACCCTAAGCACACAGCCAAGACAACACAGGAGTGGCTTCGTTACAAGCCTCTGAATATCCTTGAGTGGCCCAGCCAGAGCCCGGACTTGAACCCGATCAAACATCGCTGGAGAGACCTGAAAATTGTTGTGCAGTGACGCTCGCCATCCAACCTGACAGAGCTTGAGGGGATCTGCAGGGAAGAATGTGAGAAACTCCCCAAATACGTGTGCGAAGCTTGTAGCATCAAGGAAGATTAAAGGCTGTAATCGCTGCCCAAGGTGCTTCAACAAAGTACTGAGTAAAGGGTGTGGATACTTACTTATGTAATACATTTTGCATTTTAGAATAAGGCTGTAATGAAACAAAATGTTTTTTTTTTAAAGTCAAAGGGTCTAAATATTTCCCGAATGCACTGTAGCTGGAAATGAATCTCTCCTTCAGCGAGAAAACAGTATGTTCCCCTTTCATCATGAATAAAAAGAAAGATTGCTTCAAAAGGGAAAGATGGATGAAACACCACAAAGCTGTTTGAACACAGCAGGGTTTTGGAACAGTTTGTTCCTACTCATACAGGCCTGTATAGCTTATAGCAGAGAGTTATATTGTGGGCTCAAAAACAGAAAATCAGGAGTTAAAATCAACTGGTCATAACAGAGTGCTCAATATGCTCTGGTCTTTACAGATCTGAAATACATCCTGTGTGTTTGCGTGTGTAAAAATGCATCAGTTTCTTTGTGTGCGTGTCTGTGTAAAGAACAGTCATTTCTGGTGGGAGGGGTTTCAATTAGAAAATGTTTATAAGTCAAGTGGGCATGGCTTGAGTCAAGTGTGCATGGCTTGCTATATAAAGCAGGCAGACAGGCATTGAGGCATTCTGTTAGAATGGGCAAAACGAGTGACCTAAGCAGTCGGTGCCAGGTGCACCGGTTCCAGGATCTCAGAAAAAGGTCGGTTTACTGGGCTGGCGGTGCAAGCTAGCAGGCGGGCTACAAACAGGCAAATACAACAGTGGTGTGCAGAACACCATCTCAAAATGCACAACTCGTAAGTCATTCTCACAAATGGGCTACTGCAGCAAACGAACACACCAGCTTCCACTCCTATCAGCTAAAAACAAGAAGAAGTGGCTCCAGTGTACACGCGATCCCCAACACTGGGCAATTGAGTAGTGGAAAAACATTGCCTGGTCCGACAAATCCCTGTTTGGTATAAGCAGTATGGGCCCATGGCTCCATTCTGTCTGGTGTCAACAGTACAGGCTGGTGGCGGTGGTGTAATGTTGTAGGGAATGTTTTCCTGGCACATTAGGTCCCTTGACACCAATTCAGCAATGTTTCCATGCCCCGAAGAATTCAGGCTGTGCTGGAGGAAAAGGTGTGTCCGACCTGGTACTAGATGGGTGTACCTAATAAACTGACCACTGAATTAATTATTGTATGTACTGTATGTAATGGTAGAATATATTAGATACAATTGCAGTGAGTTCTTGACTGAAGTTAGAACCTGGCTCTAAATGTCTGTGTAGCATCAGGAACAGATACAAGAGTCTAATCTAATTACACCATCCCCAGGTTAAACAAGTAATGATCAACATCCATGTCATGCATGTTTTTGGGGAGGAAGAAGAGCAGACTTTATCAGAAGGCTTGGTGTAGAGGTGTGTGGTGGGAATGTGAGCGAGGGATAAACTCTGACTCCATAGAGAGTTCTCCCTGTGGATCAGAGGATGGAGGGATGATAGGGGGGTACAGGCGCTTCACAGGCAGTCTCCTCTATTCCCACACTCACCCAAATCGCTGTACATCCCGTACACACCAACACACGAGTGCCCAGTTCAATCTTCTCAATTCATTGTTTCTCTCTGACCCACTAAACGTTTAATCTAACAGAGCATCTAGCTCCGGGTCATGCCTGTATTTCACCACACACTCAATTTATCTGAAGGAAGAAAACTCACTGTTCTTCACTTTATAACCTACAATTTTGAAAACCCCTGCAATCTCATCTCCCTCTGTTGTCTATAGGGACTCAGTGTCCATATGAGTAGAAGACTATAGAAAAACACTGGATTTACTCAGAGTACCTGATGAAAATGAGAGGGACAATTTCAAAAAACTGTTTCATCATAATGTCAAAGATATTATTGACTTTTTATTTAACTTGGCAAGTCCGTTATTAAGAACAAATTCTTATTTACAATGACGGCCTACCCCTCCCCTAACCTGGACGACGCTGGGCCAATTGTGCACCACCCTACAGGAATCCCAATCCTGGTCGGTTGTGATACAGCCCGGGATCAAACCAGGGCCTCTAGCACTGAGATGCAGTGCCTTTGACCGCTGCGCCACCTGGGAGCCCAAATGACTTGCAGACAGGGGGCAGTCTAAAACCGCACCCCCCAAAAAATGGTAGTGTTTTAAAATGTTTCTGAAGTTTGTATTATTACATTTAAAATTTAATGACAAAAATTGTCATTAACTATTTTCACATTTCCTGTTGCTGCTGATCATTCATCTGTAAAATAGATTTTAATATTGCTGCATATATTCTATATTCATTTAAATTAATCTCACTAATTAAATTCCCATAAACAGCAAACCCTAAGGGCCTAAATGCGCCTAATTTTGCAGAACATTATTAATTTTCCATTTTGTAAAATAAACAGTTTTAAATTACTTTTTATCTATATAAAAAAAACAGAATCCGTTTCTATAATCATCAAGTGTGAATCGATCAAGTATGAGGCTTACTATCATTTGGAAATGCAATTTAAATCACTATCAATGTCAATCTGTCAATCTGAATATGGCACTGTCTTGTGAATTTTAATAAATCTTAATGACATGCACATATAATCAACAGAATCTAATCTTGAGTGTTACAAAATGGCACGTTAAAGCTCTCCCAACTGATCATGCAAAAAAGGACCTCTGGCATTTCTTGGCCTCCTCTGGATTTGACCAATTCTGATGTTTAATGTTTCACTTATTGTAGCACATAAGTGGAACTTAATTGTTCAGAGCGAGATCTAAGCGTTTTAATTAATCTTTTGGCAAGCTTGAAATTGGAATCTAAGTGTGCTCAAACTAAAGTATACCCTTGGGGTATTGCATGAGACACAGCGGATGCACATCCTCTCTCCCCACTTAACAAGGCACAGAAAACTCAAAACCAGGCTACCAGCCAGAGCCTACAGTATGAATGAGGAGTTAGGAAATATAGGAAACAAACAGAGCCCCACAAATATCTAGGAGATTTGCATGCAATTCTATTATTTCATGTCACAACAATATATCATATCAGTAAGCAAAAAATAACATTTTTTTTAAATAATTGCTTGATCTAATGAAGCATAGGTGGTCCCTTTCCCATTGTATTATTGTTTTGGTAAATTTTGCGTTGAGTCCAGCTTCAAAATGCAGCTGTTTTAGCCTCGCTATGTGCTTTCTGTAGTGGAGGGGCAGACAGGAAAGTACAGAGCGTAGGTGTATTTGGTTCTCTTGTTGCGCGTGATTGGCTTATGGTGCAATCACTCATGGGGACACTACGTCACCGCAGCACCTGTTAGAAGAGCAAGAGGAAAAGCCCCTCTTCAGTGCTCCAATGTCATTGACTACGGATAAATCAACATCTTCTGCCTAGTAACATTGATTGGACTGATGTACACTATATCAACTTCCTAGGTGGCTAGTTGTTTACCAAGCACTGATACCATGTCTTCAAGTTAGGTAGCTTAGCTAGCTGAAACATCTCATTGCTCATTAGCCACCTAAACGTAAAAATACTGCATTGTAATTCATTAAAATAAAGAAGATTGAAGTCGAGTGGTTGTTGGTAGATCATGGAGCAGTGGCTAACATCTGTTTTGAGGTAGGCTAGCTTAAATATCCTATAGGCTACAGTGGTTTGCGAAAGTACAACCTGGAATTAAAATATATTTTTGTATCATTTGATTTACACAATATGCCTACCACTATGAAGATGCAAAATATTATTTTATCGTGAAACAAACAAGAAATAAGACAAAAAGAAAACTTTGTAGAGCCACCTTTTGCAGCAATTACCCCTGCAAGTCTCATGGGGTATGTCTCTATAATGTTGGCACATCTAGACACTGGGATTCTTGCCCATTCTTCAAGGCAAAACTGCTCCGGCTCCTTCAAGTTGGATGGGCTCTGCTGGTGTACAGCAATCTTTGAGTCATACCACAGATTCTCAATTGAATTGAGGTTTGGGCTTTGATTAGGCCATTCCAAGACATTTAAATGTTTCCCCTTAAACCACTCAAGTGTTGCTTTAGCAGTATGCTTAGTGCCATTGTCCTGCTGGAAGGGGAACCTTCGTCCCAGTCTCAAATCTCTGAAAGACTGAAACAGGTTTCCCTCAAGAATATCCCTGTATTTAACTTCATCCATCATTCCTCCAATTCTGACCAGTTTCAAAGTCCCTGCTGATGAAAAACATCCCCACAGCATGATGCTGCCAACACCATGCTTCCATGTGGGGATGGTGTTCTCGGGGTGATGGGTGTTGGTTGGTTTGCGCCAGACATATCGTTTTGCTTGATGGCCAAAAATCTCAATTTTAGTCTCATCTGAACAGAGTACCTTCTTCCATATGTTTGGGGAGTCTCCCACATGCATTTCGGCAAACACCATACATGTTTGCAAATGTTTTTCTTTAATTAAGCAATGGCTTTTTTCTGGCCACTCTTTCATAAAGCCCAGCTCTGTGGAGTGTATGGCTTAAAATGATCCTATGGACAGATATTCCAATCTCCACTGTGGAGCTTTGCAGCTCCTTCGGGGTTATCTTTTGTCTTTTTTGCCTCTGATTAATGGTCTCCTTGCCTGGTCTGTGAGTTTTGGTGGGCGGCCCTCTCTTGGCAGGTTTGTTGTGGTGCCATATTCTTTAAATGTTTTAATAATGCATTTAATGGTGCTCCATGGGACGTTCAAAGTTTCTGATATATTTTTATAACCCAACCCTGACCTGTACTTCTCCACAACTTTGTCTCTGACCTGTTTGGAGAGCTCCTCGGTCTTCATGGTGCCGCTTGCTTGTTGGTGCCCCTTGCTTAGTGGTGTTGCAGACTCTGGGGCCTTTCAGAACAGGTGTATATATACACTAAGATCATGTGACACTTAAATATAGTCCACCTGTGCGCAATCTAACTAATTATGCAACTTCTGAAGGTAATTGGTTGCACCAGATCTTATTTATGGGCTTCTTAGCAAACGCGGTGAATACACTCACAACTTTTCAGTTAAAAAATATATATATATTCATTGAAACAAGTTATTTTTTAATTTCACTTCACCAATTTGGACTATTTTGTGTATGTCCATTACATGAAATCCAAATGAAAATCCATTCAAATTACAGGTTGTAATGCAACAAAATAGGAATAACGCCAAAGGGGATGAAGACTGTACATGTCTTATTGTTGATATTCGATGGGAGACTGTAATACCCATGGAACCACATGTAGAAGACGGGTTAGAAATACATATGTTTGATGGAACTGTAATTGTGCAATAGAGAAAGCGAGGGAATAGCGTTATAAACGTTACATATTGTTAACCGGGCCCCTTTGTAACAGGCAGGCGGACGCAAGCAGTGTTGCAATATTGCAGACCTGTAACGGCCGTTGGTGCAAGAAGGTGAGGACCAAAGCGCAGCGTGGTACGTGTTCCTCATTTATTAAATACAACTGAACACTAAATACAGTGTAACAAAAAGAACAAGCGAAACAGCTCCACCAGGTGCAAAACACAAAACAGAAAGAAACTACCCACAAAACCCATGTGGGCAAGAGCTACCTAAGTATGGTTCTCAGTCAGAGACAACGATAGACAGCTGTCCCTGATTGAGAGCCATACCTGGCCAAAAACAAAGAAATACAAAAACATAGAAAAGAGAACAAAAAATGCCCACCCTAGTCACACACTGGCCTAACCAAAATAGAAAATAAAAGCCTCTCTATGGTCAGGGCGTGACAAGACTAATTAGATGAATAGCTAGTTTACTCTATAAATGTATGCTTGACCACTGTGGTCTCAAGCTCAAGATATGGGAAGTAGCCATAAACTGATCATAACCCAAATGTTATAACGTTTGTGTATGTGGCTCAGGCAAAGGCTGGTCTCCAGTTTCCAAAACACAGCGAAGGCTGGTCTCCAGTTTCCAAAACACAGCGAAGGCTGGTCACCAGCAAAAACACAGTGAACGCTGATCTCCAGCATGACCCTCCAATGCTGGTCTCTGCTGTTTTTTTTCAGCAGGGTGTGGTATGCTCAACTGCAGACTACCACTTGTTTAGATACAGTGGCAAACAAAAAATAAGTAAGGAAATAGCCAAATAGCACAAATAAAACAAACAAGTGCAAGTAAGTCTTTCAAGGCTTGACCAAATATTTTAGCCTATCCAATAAGTTATGCCGTTCAAAAAATATGCATCTGGATTTTAATATAGGCTTAATTTAAAATGAAATAATAAATTGCAATAAAGAACAATACGTTCTAGTTGTTTTTTAGCATGTCTTAGGTCTACCTAAAGGTTTCTGGCAAGGAGAACGAGCATATTCACATGGTTTTAGAAGACTTCGGAGTTGAGTGACAATATTGCCTGCTGTACTGAAAACACTTTCAGACAGAGTGGTTGTTGCAGAGATGCACAGGTATTGTCAGGGAACGTTGGCCATGAGTGGAAAAAAACCTTCATTTCCTCTCCACAATGCTAGTGGGTCATCGTCTCCTCCGATAGCATCTTCAATGTGGTAGCTCTGAGCTGGCGTTGTGTACTCAGCGTCACTGAGTGTGACTTTCCTTCAGCAAGTAATACATAACTAGACCTAACAGTGTTTTATTGTTAACAGGGATTTAATGAGATTGTTTGTGGCTTTTGTAACAATTTCAATTTGAAGAATTATATATCCTAGACTAAGCATCAATCTATAGCCAATGTGTGTAACTGCATCCTTCAGGGTGGAATTATCAACAATGCACTGTTAAAATGAAGTGCTTTGGAACACCACAACTAGTGGCAACTGAGCTGCCATCATCTTCAAAAAGAGGAATACGTAACTTTACTGGAGTATTGAAACACATAATCCTGAGATATTTTGAAATATTGCATGGTGTGTTGTAACACCACTTAATCAAGTGTTGTGCAACACCTTGCCAGTGACTGGGAGCACTAACAGAAAATATTGAAAAAACTATTTAGGTGATTGAAGCCCTGCTTAGAGCAGAATTAGATACCTTCTTATTTGATGTGGTTTCCTCTCTCTAAAGCTTTTCAACACCATCGTGTTTTGAATCCTGTCTAATACAGAATTAGATCTCTTCTTCTTAACTTCTTAATGTTTAACATTGTTTTCTGAATTTGATAATTTACCAATTTGGCTGGCATTGTCAAGCAGTGTTGAAACCACCAGCACTACCTGGCAGCAAGAATTGAGGATTCTAAACTTGCCTCTTCCATTGACAATCACACATGTGGGAATGGGTGCTGTCCTCATTGAATATTAATTTGCCTGACGGTTTTGATATCCGTTTATCATTATCAATTACCAGAGGTGTGGACTCGAGTCACATGACTTGCAACTCAACTTTGACTTTTAACAGCAATGACTTGTGACTTGACTTGGACTTGAGCCTTATGACTCGACCTGACTTGATACCCTCCCTAAACCCAAATATTAAAAATGATGCTATTAAAAAAGTGTGCAGCTCATAAACTCTTCATTTAATGGTTTACAGTTTGAATCGGACAGCAGCCAATCAAATTGTGCCAGCTGAGAAAAAGTTGTGCGTGGCAGTGCAGAGGAAAGATGAGACCCAAAATTATTATTTTAGGATATAAAGATGACGCTTTATCAACAAAAAATGGATTGCAACTTGCAAAACATGCAGGACGAAAATTACAGACGGAGGTGCAACTATTTCCAACTTTGTTCGACATTTGAAGCTGCATAAATATAGCCAACTACAGCTAAATATAGCCAACTACAGCTGCTAATATAGCCAACAGCTATATATTTCATTACTTTACTGGTGTATCATGTAGGCTAATGTAACATTAAATCAATAAGCCTCCACATAGTCAGTCAGTGTGGGAACGTGATCATTGCATCCAAGATTGAGCTACAACTGGCTAGGCAGTTGGTAGCCTAAATCCTACCTGATGTTACTGCTGTTCCTAAAACTATTGACATACGTTAGCCTACGGTAACCACACAGAGCGAGTGTGTGTGTGTGTGTTAAGGTTGGGCGATTGTGTACAAGCCTACATTGCCCGATTGCGCCCCATAGCCATCCTCGATAGTCGATCACTATTGGGGGGGGGTGTCTTTCTCATGGCTACCCATGTATTTCCATGGAAATCTAACGTTTATTTGGAAAGTAATAAATATATAGATATTTTTAAAAGCATTCATGATTTGCGTAAGTGTAATATACTATTGTAATATACTATTGTAATATGTAATATACCATTACGACTATTATGACCTGTGTAAGACTCGAAACTCAAAGTTTAGGACTTGAGACTTGACTTGCTATTTGGCGGTCTTGACTTGAGACTTGACTCGGACTTGTCTTTCTTGACTTGGGACTTGAGTGCTAAGACTTGACTTACTTGGGACTTGTAAAACAATGACTTGGTCTAACCTCTGTCAATTACACATCATGGCACAACAAGCTTAATACTAACATAGAAGTATACTTCTCTTTCTTCAAACATGCATACAACATGTGACAGAATCGTAAATTCAAAAAACTATTACCCATAATCATCTAAAAACAGAGTCACTTGGCAAGATAAGAAATGCAAGGTGATAAAAACAAGACTTCCAATGAGTTCAATCACATAATGTTCTCTCGTTGGTTATGAAAGACACATTTTGACCAACATATTATGTTGGATATATTCTTATATTATTTTGGTAAAATGAAATGAACAAATCAAATCAAATCTACTTTTGGGGTATTTGGCACTTTGAGATAGTTCTGAAATGACAGAGATACAGATAGGTGGGAGAAAGAGATGAAAATGTTGGAGCAAGGAATTGAACCCCGGTCTTCAGTGGGGAGAGGGGTGAGGTGTCTAAGCTGGGTCACTTACCGCTAGCCAACGGATTTGCATTCTTTTTTATAAAGTATATGTTGGTTATTTTTTGTTGTTGTTGTCAATTTCAATTAACCCCAGAATAATTTCTTACAATGTGGCTGTGTGGTTGTGTGTGTACATTTCAAACTAAATGTACCAGTTATTGCCTCTCCTGTTTGTAATCTGTATAAATAAAGTATTGAAAATGAAGGTATAATTCCAAAGAAAATATTCTGCATAGACCCTTATCATCAATCAATATTTAGGCTATAAACCATTTGCATTTCTAAATCATGGATTGTATGAGATAAGCGTTTTTCGTGTTACGATGCTGCCTTTTACGTGCACTGAAACCCCCAGTGTTTTCACAACACTTTCTTACAGATGTACCATGCGGAAATCTCTCCGGCATTTCATGGTTGCTAAAAATTCTAATAGTTCACCCAATTTTTTTTACGTGACATAACAAGCAACTATAGTGTAGTGCAGGTATTCCCAAACTGGGGTATGCATACCCCCAGGGGTAAGCGCAATGCAGTCGGGGGTACGGACATTTTTTTTTTCTTTACATTTATTTCCTTCACATTTTCAAACAGTACATTTATATTTTACGTGGTCCTTCTGTAGCTCAGTTGGTAGAGCATGGTGCTTGTAACGCCAGGGTAGTGGGTTCGATCCCCGGGACCACCCATACGTAGAATGTATGCACACATGACTGTAAGTCGCTTTGGATAAAAGCGTCTGCTAAATGGCATATATATATATATATATATATGTTTTACAACGAGGCTATACATTTGGGTGAGGTTTTTTTCTCGCCTGAGAAGCCTCGTTTCACTGCCAAAAATAAACTGTAACCATTTAGTGTTCAGCGAAATAACAACACAATGTAAAATACAGGTAGCCTAGTCAAATAATTAACTTCGAATCACATTAACCGTTACTCTCTCGCGGGAAACCTTCACTCTTGCGCAGACATTTAGAAACAGAACATGACAATTTGAAAAATAAGCCTGAGCTTGAATAAAGATCACTTTCCGAGTAGCAAGACATGTATAAAAGCAACAGATATCGTTAATAAGAAGGTGCTAGAAGGGTCTTATATGGTGAGCTACCGAGTGGCTAGGGCAGGCAAGCCCCATACTACTGCGGAGGACTTAATTATTCCTGCTGCCACGGATATGGCTGGGACAATGCTGGGGGAAAAAGGCCAAAGAAACTATACAGACAATGTCTTCATCAAACAACAGTGTTTCACGACACATCAGTGACATGGCAGGAGATGTTCTGAAACAATTACTGCTTCGCATACAAGTCAGTCAATTATATGCGTTACAGCTGGATGAGTCAACAGACATGACGGTCCTGGCACAGCTCCTGGTATATGTCCGTTACGTTTATGGGGGTCAATTAAGGAAGACATCCTCTTCTGCAAACCACTGGAAACCAGGACAACAGGAGAGGATATTTTTAAAGTACTGGGTAGCTTTATGACATCAAATTGGCATTGGCGGTCAAGATATGTTGGTATCTGTATTGATGGAACAAAAGCCATGACAGGGAGACATACAGTAGTGGAATGGTAACACACATGCAAATAGTTGCTTTCTACGCCACTTGGGTACACTGCAGAATCCACCGAGAGGCTCTTGCTGCCAAGGGAATGCCTGACAGCATGAAAGACGTTTTGGACACAACAGTTAAAATGGTTAACTTTATTAAAGCAAAGCCCCTGAACTCTCGTGCATTTTCTGCATAATGCAATGATATGGGCAGCGACCATGTAACGCTTTTAAAACATACAGAAGTGTGCTGGTTATCAAGGGGCAAAGTATTGATATGTTTTTTGAATTGAGAGACGAGCTTAAAGTTTTCTTTACTGACTATAATTTTCATTTGTCTGACCACTTGCATGATGACGAGTTTCTCACATGACTGGCCTATCTGGGTGATGTTTTTTCCCGCCTGAATGATCTGAATCTAGGATTACAGGGACTCCGCAACTATATTCAATGTGCGGGACAAAATTGAGGCTATGATTAAGTTGGAGCTCTTTTATGTCTGCATTAACAAGGACAACACACAGATCTTTCTATCATTGTATGATTTTTGTGTGCAAATGAACTCAAGCTTACGGACAATGTCAAATGTGATATAGCAAAGCACCTGAGTGAGCACAATTATGCAGGTACTTTCCCAAAACGGATGACACAAACAACTGGATTCGTTATCCCTTTCATGCCCTGCCTCCGATATCTGAACAAGAGAGCCTCATCGAAATTGCAACAAGCGGTTCTGTGAAAATGTAATTTAATCAGACGCCACTGCCAGATTTCTGGATAGGACTGCACAGATTTTCTTGCCTTGGCAAATTGTGCTGTTTAAGACACTGATGCCCTTTGCAACCACGTACATATGTGAGAGTGGATTCTCGGCCCTTACTAGCATGAAAACTAAATACAGGCACATACTATGTGGAAAATGATTTAAGACTGACACTCTCCAATACAACCCAACATTGCAGAGTTATGTGCATCCTTTCAAGCACACCCTTCTCATTAACCTGTGGTGAGTTATTCACTATTTTTGATGAACAAATAAGGTTTCATATGTAAGACGGCTAAATAAAGAGCAAAATGATTGATTATTATTATGTTATTATTTGTGCCCTGGTCCTATAAGAGCTCTTTGTCACTTCCCACGGGCCGGGTTATGACAAAAATAAGTGTATAATAAATGTATTGTATAGTGTGTGTGTGTGTGTGTGTGTGTGTGTGTGTGTGTGTGTGTGTGTGTGTGTGTGTGTGTGTGTGTGTGTGTGTGTGTGTGTGTGTGTGTGTGTGTGTGTGTGTGTGTGTGTGTGTGTGTGTGTGTGTGTGTGTGTGTGTGTGTGTGTGTGTGTGTGTGTGTGTGTGTGTGGCAGGCTTACAATGATGGCAACAAAAGCAAACAGATTCGACCCTGGTGCTAGAGGGGGTACGCAGCTGGAGGTTGAATGTTTGAAGGGGTATGGCCCGGGACTATAAAAAGTTTGGGAACCACTGGTCTAGATGAAGTGGAGTGTTCTTACCCCAGAGGCAGGATACGCTATCCAACCCAGCTCTGCTGTTGCCGTCCGCGTGTCCATCACTGTCTCTGTAGGGGAGAGAGAGAGATTCAATACACATTTCTGCTACAGTACTGCCAATGCAAACACCTGTTACTGTAAAACACCTCATTCCATTACTTTTGTGTACGCCCATTTTTACTTTTTATTTTATTTTTTATTTCACCTTTATTTAACCAGGTAGGCTAGTTGAGAACAAGTTCTCATTTGCAACTGCAACCTGGCCAAGATAAAGCATAGCAGTGTGAACAGACAACACAGAGTTACACATGGAGTAAACAATTAACAAGTCAATAACACAGTAGAGAAAAAAAGGGGAGTCTATATACAATGTGTGCAAAAGGCATGAGGTAGGCAAATAATTACAATTTTGCAGATTAGCACTGGAGTGATAAATGATCAGATGGTCATGTACAGGTAGAGATATTGGTGTGCAAAAGAGCAGAAAAGTAAATAAATAAAAACAGTATAAAAACAGTATGGGAATGAGGTAGGTGAAAATGGGTGGGCTATTTACCAATAGACTATGTACAGCTGCAGCGATCGGTTAGCTGCTCAGATAGCTGATGTTTGAAGTTGGTGAGGGAGATAAAAGTCTCCAACTTCAGCGATTTTTGCAGTTCGTTCCAGTCACAGGCAGCAGAGTACTGGAACGAAAGGCGGCCAAATGAGGTGTTGGCTTTAGGGATGATCAGTGAGATACACCTGCTGGAGCGCGTGCTACGGATGGGTGTTGCGATCGTGACCAGTGAACTGAGATAAGGCGGAGCCGCCCGGGCAACAAAGTATTGAGATAAACTTTTGTCATTGACCAAATACTTATTTTCCACCATAATTTGCAAATAAATTCATAAAAAAATCCTACAATGTGATTTTCTGGATTTCTTTTTTCATTTTTGTCTGTCATAGTTGAAGTGTACCTATGATGCAAATTACAGGCCTCTCTCATCTTTTTAAGCGGGAGAACTTGCACAATTGGTAGCTGACTAAATACTTTTTTGCCCCACTGTGTGTGTGTATATATATATATATATATATATATATATATATATATATATATAACCACAAATAAAAAGACATGGAAAGAGGGATTTAATTGCCTAACCAGAAGTATTGCATGTTTTCAGGAACATCAAATATGCTCACAGCTCCAAAGTTGTCTTACACTTGTTTGGGAATAAGTGTGTAGGTGTAGTAAATACAGGACAGTATATAACAAAGTATTCTCTGTGGACATCATTCAAAGTGTTGCCCTTGGTAAATACATCATGTTGTTTTCCTTCCCCTGTGTTTGTTTTCACACAGTCTAAAAGTGTTCAGCCTGGGACTGATCAATAGGTTATTGGTGGGTGATTTCTGCGGAGGAGTGCATTAAATATTGATGCACCGGGAAATATTGATCATGTCCGTGAAAATGCATCAGCAAGTACACAAACACCGGTGCCGCCAACTGCCACCAAACTGCCACCAAATTATTCAAGGGCATTCACAACAACAGCACATTTAGGTTTATTGGTGCCTTTTCACCACAACAATTGTTCTCTCCCTCTTTCTCTCTCTCTCAATTTTCAATTTGCTTTATTAGCATGATGTAACAGTGTACAAATTGCCAAAGCTTACTTTGGATATTTACAATAGGAAAATAATAAGAATCAAATCTCTCTCTCTCTCCTTGTTGGCATGGAGTCACATCCCTTTGTTCAACAAAGAAGAACATTTCCCCAATATATCAACTGGTCTGTGGGTCTGTCTGTCTCCTCTCTCTCTCTATCTCTTCACTCTTCCTCCTTCCCCATTTTTCTGGGAGTCAATAAAGCCAGAGGGTGGAAAGCAGCATGGCAAATCATCAGTCGACAACAACAGCCATTTTACAGAGAGAGGGTCTGTTCCAATCACCTGCCAACCAACCGCACCATGCAAAAAGCAGAAAAGAACCCCTCACTCTCACACCAACTCAGCTTCCTACCAGTGCTCCACACTGATGCACTCCCACTTATCAAAAAACTGGTCAGGGTAGTATCATGCCATCCTGTCTTTAATTTTTTTTTATCTCTGTAAACAGATACTTATCCTTAAATCCTAGTCTCAATGAACAGGCTGTTCTCTGTAGTCAGTGGAGTAGAGGATGGCAGAGCAGAGGAGAGCAGGTCCAGGGACAGCCGCAGGGTACCTTTCACTTTTACTGAGCTCAAAGCTTCACATTAATATTCAGAATTAGCAGATCATCAGAGGAAATCTCAGATTTCTGCATGGAAGTACAGGCACTTTGGATTGACATCCAGGATAGATGTTGTAGACAAGACACTCCAAGACCATTTCCCCAGATGACATATGCACACGTCATAATCCCTGGCAAAAATGTTTAGAATTACAGGACATTATCTGTTAAATGTATCTTACAAAATGCTAAATTCTCTCAGCCTAATAGTAAAATGTGTAGAATAGCATGAGATTACCTATAAAACTGAACATTTTCCTTCTGGCCCATGGCAATATGTGTAGAATTACAGGAAATTACCTTTAAAACAGCAACATTTTCTCTCAGCCTCATGGCAAAATGTGCAGAGTAGCATGAGATTAGCTGTAAAAACTGAGAAAAAAATATCATTGCCCCATGCCAAAATGTGTTGAATTGCTCAGACCTTGTGAAAATGTGGTACGCCTAATCGGTCAGTGGAGTGTTATGGGCTTTATCACGAAAGGAACCATGCTGACCATGCCTTTACAGAGACCCACAGAACAAGCCACACCACAGTCACATTATCCCTCCTATGCAGTTAGGCAAGGTAGGACAACCAGAACACAATGACCCAGAACAACTTAACATCTGTGTTCAGTGTTGAAGTAAATCCATTTCCCAGCATTCCCAGCACACGATTTCTCACAGTGACATACAAATCATTAAAATCCAGGCAGAAAATATTTACACAAGAAGCAACCTAATATCACACAGTCAACTCTAGTCGTTTATTAATATATATATATATATGCCATTTAGCAGACGCTTTTATCCAAAGCGACTTACAGTCATGTGTGCATACATTCTACATATGGGTGATCCCAGGAATCGAACCCACTACCCTGGCGTTACAAGCGCCATGCTCTACCAACTGAGCTACAGAAGTTCACCATTCTGCCATTCTCACTGTTAAACATCGCACAGTGTTCAACACAATGGCTCTTTATGTCATCATTGATCTGTACTTTCCAATGATGGCACACTTATTCAGCATCCAGCTACCAATACCTTACACTGATACATTACGACAAATCATGAGCCAGCAATACCACATAATAATATAACAAGAAAATGTATTACTACTCGATAACAATACTTTAAACATCTCTATACAACTAGCAAGTAACACAATACAATTTACAGTGTCTTGCAAAAGTATTCAGACCCTTTTGATTTCTCCATATTTTATTGTGTTACAAAGTGGGATGAAACAATTGATTTGATTGTCATTTTCTTGTCAACAATCTACACAAAATACTCTAATGTCAATGTAGAAGAATTTGTATTTTATTTGATTAAGATTCATATAAATTAAATAACTAAAATACAGTCGTTACATAAGTATTCAGCTCCCTGAGTCATTTCTGTACATGTTAGAAACACCTTTGTCATCGATTACAGCTGTGAGTCTTAGGTAAGTCTAGAAGTTTGCGCAATATTTGCCCATTATTCTTTTCAAAATTCTTCAAGCTTTGTCTAGATGTCGGGGATCATGGCTAGACAGCACTTTTCAAGTCTTGCCATAGATTGTGAGACAAAATTGCTTGGCAGAAGTGTGTTTTGGCCACAAAGCAATATTCATTGTCTACTTGGTAAGCAACTCCAGTGTAGATTTGGCCTTGTGCTGTAGGTTATTGTCCTGCTCAAATTTGAATTCCTCTCCCAGTCTCTGGTGTAAAGAAGACTGAAGTCATTTTTCCTCTAGGATTTTGCTTGTGCTTAGCTCCATTACGTTTCTTTTTATCCTTTATCTTTTATCTCCCTCACCAACTTCAAACATCAGCTATCTGAGCAGCTAACCGACCGCTGCAGCTGTACATAGTCTATTGCTAAATAGCCCACCCATTTTCACCTACCTCATCCCCACAGTTTTTATTTATTTACTTTCCTGCTCTTTTGCACACCAATATCTCTACCTGTACATGATCATCTGATCACTTATCACTCCGGTGTTAATCTGCAATATTGTAATTATTTGCCTACCTCCTCATGCCTTTTGCACACATTGTATATAGACTCCCCTTATTTTCTACTGTGTTATTGACTTGTTAATTGTTTACTCCGTGTGTAACTCTGTGTTGTCTGTTCACACTGCTATGCTTTATCTTGGCCAGGTCGCAGTTGCAAATGAGAACTTGTTCTCAACTAGCCTACCTGGTTAAATAAAGGTGAAATGAAATAAAATCCTGAAAAACTCCCCAGTATTTGCAAATGTCAAGCATACCCATACCATGATGCAGCCACCACCAGTGGTGATGTGTTGTGTTGGATTTGCCCTCAAACATAAGGCTTTGCATTTAGGCCAAAAAGTGTATTCATTTGCTGTTTTGCTTGCTTCAGTATTACTTTCGTGCATTGTTGCATACAAGACTGTTTTGGAATATTTGTATTCTTCTTTTCACTCGGTCATTTACACTACAATGTTGTCGATCCACCCTGAGATTTCTCCCATCACAGCCATTAAACCCTGAGCAGTTTCCTTCCTGTCCTGCAGCTCAGTTCAGAAGGCCGACTGTATCTTTGATTTGTCTGGGTGGTTTAATACATCATCCACAACATAATTAGTAATGTACAAGGTAAAAATCTGTCGTTCTGCCCCTGAACCAGGCAGTTAACCCACTGTTCCTAGGCCGTCATTGAAAATAAGAATTTGTTCTTAACTGACTTGTCTAGGTAAATAGAGGTCATAAAAACACATTTTAAAAACTTGACATATGCTTAAAGGAATATTCAATGTCTGATTTGTAATTGTTACCCATCTACCAATCAATGCCATTCTTGAAGCTTTCGAAAAGCTCCCTGATCTTTGTTGTTGAATCTGTGCTTGAAATTCGATACGTATGTACGGGGGGACTGAGGAAGGGTTAGTCATTCAAAAATCATGTCAACCCATATTATTTCACACAGACTCCATGTAACCTATTATGTGATTTGATGAGCTTAATTTTACTCTCGAATGAATGTAGACTTGCCTAAACAAAGGGGCTGAATACTTCTTATGAGTTGTTTATTTATCTTGGGTAAAAAAAAACTTTTTGTTCGCTCTTCGACAATTGAATCCATTTAAAAAAAATGACAATTAAATCAATTTTAATCCCACGTTGTAACACAATAAAATGTGAAGAAATCCAAGTGGTCTGAATACTTTTGCAAGGCCCTGCATATGAATTCCACAATGCAACATCACAAAATGAGGACGGATGCATTTGTTATCAAAATCAGTTGTATTACAGGACAACCAGTCTCAAGATGATTTTTACACATGAAAAGTATCCTATGCCACACAATGTCTTATTGAACTGCATCTGTTTTTAGAATGGCAAGCATGACCCAATTTATTTGTAGGCTTTCTTATTTATAGAGCCAGGGTTCTCTGGATGATGTTAAACCATGAAAGCACCATCATGTCTCATCACAACAAGGTGATCACACAGTGATTCGCCTCAGACATACCTGTCAGGACGAGAAAAAAACTATTCTGGTATAGATACTGGCTAGCATTCTTTTACACACAATCTGAAGTTTTTTTTTTTGTCCTTGATATTCTCTGTTTTTACGATGTATGTCACCTCAGATTTGAGTGCCATCAACATTTTGAAAGTCTGAAGGTTCAAAGTAAAGACACTTATCAGGAAAAGTTTAACACGTGTACGGGTTTGGTGAAAGTGTGATAAAGCTATTGCACAGACAAAACTGTAATTGTTATGGTTGGCCAAAATGACCAGCTTCTGTGGGAGATCTAATGGTCCAGATGATTGACTCAATAGAAATGTAACCACAACCGTAGCCACCATGGAGGTTGAAATTGGAAAAAGAGAGATGGCAGTAGAGAGGGCAAAGAAGGCCAGAGATCATTCTGTTTGGCCTAACTATTTATAGAATGGACAATCAATGCATGTTGCTGTACCAATGCATCATTTAGTCAATAGTCTGTGCAAGCCAGCGGAATCAGAAATCATGATTAAATATCCTGACCCACTGAAACACTGAGGTTCATATGGATACAATATCAATAACTCTTTGTTCAGCGATGGTTGGCCAGTTCCATCACTCACTCAGTTCAAATCTTTACATAAACCGGTCTTATCTATGACACAGTGAGGACAAATGTTGAGGGTTCAAGTAATACTGTATGTATGGACACAACTAACATAATATGAAGTGTGGCCTTGAACTTGTGGCTCAGTTGGTAGAGCATGGCGCTTGCAAAACCAGGGTGTTGGGTTGGATTCCCACAGGGGACCAGTACGGGAAAATGCATGCACTCACTGCTGTAAGTCCCTCTTTAGTCACTCTGCTAAATGACTTTGATGTCAAATGTAAAACTATTCTGCCAATTAACCAGCAGCCTCTCATCTCCTTCACCTCAGCTCAGAGATATGCCTTAACAACATATCACAGGTGCAACACACTATGTTCAACATATCTGAAAGCACATTTTCCCAATAGATTTATCACATTTGTTTTGGGCGAATGCCCAAGGATTCAGGGCAGAGCTGTAAGACGAGAGCGCTCTCTGTGCCCTAACAAACATAACCTTCTTTTTCCCTCAGTAGGAACAAACAAAAAGTATAGATTTGTGCAATTCAAACACAGAGGAGTACAAGCCTTGATCATGGATGGAGGGCAAATGTGAAAGAATACACTCACAGTCTCACCCCAACCAAAAGCTGTCACGATAGCCTCCTATGCCATTGATACCGATGGTTTACATGCCTCAACACATATGGCCGTAACTGTATCACTGATGTAACACATTCACAGTAGCTGTAGATCTGAATGACTTTAGAGGCCAAAAACGGGACCTAGTTTTGAATTGGTTGATAACTGAATCCTGTCACCGTGTGTGTTCTCTTTTCAGTCGTCTAGATATCTCCCAAATATATCTCATTACTGACATTGGCTTCAGAGCATTTGCACAATACGGGCACACGCACTCATTTACATCAGCCTCTATCTCTGTTTGTACATTCTTCCTCTACAAATGACTTTGTAAATAGTGCTGCAGAACATAAATGAAATGTAATTGTCCATCATAGTAAGTGGCTACATTGTCAGCCATACGCTGGAGGCTTCATACGAATCACATTTTGAGTACTGAAGGAGAATACATATGAGCCCAGTACTGAGGGAGCTCTCACTTTAGTGGCTGTGTTGGAGGGACAGATACCTAACTGTGTAGCAGTGCACTGGGCAGGGGAGACTGGGTTATGGTGGAAAGTCTGACTGAGCTAATTAAACCATTATCCAGTCAGTGGTGACACCGCTCCCTTGACCCTGCTAGAATGTGCGCCAACATTTATTTAGTTACTCGAAGTCAAATCCCACTGGTGGAGACTCTGCCTGTAAAGAAGAGGCTGTACCTAGGGAGTTATATTCCCCATCCCATTCCAACTCAGTGTGGGTGACACGTTTATAAGACTGGACCTAGGGAATTATATTCCCCATCCCATTCCAACTCAGTGTGGGTGACACGTTTATAAGACTGGACCTAGGGAATTATATTCCCCATCCCATTCCAACTCAGTGTGGGTGACACGTTTATAAGTCTGGACCTAGGGAATTATATTCCCCATCCCATTCCAACTCAGTGTGGGTGACACGTTTATAAGACTGGACCTAGGGAATTATATTCCCCATCCCATTCCAACTCAGTTTGGGTGACACGTTTATAAGACTGGACCTAGGGAATTATATTCCCCATCCCATTCCAACTCAGTGTGGGTGACACGTTTATAAGACTGGACCTAGGGAATTATATTCCCCATCCCATTCCAACTCAGTGTGGGTGACACGTTTATAAGACTGGACCTAGGGAATTATATTCCCCATCCCATTCCAACTCAGTGTGGGTGACACGTTTATAAGACTGGACCTAGGGAATTATATTCCCCATCCCATTCCAACTCAGTGTGGGTGACACGTTTATAAGACTGGACCTAGGGAATTATATTCCCCATCCCATTCCAACTCAGTGTGGGTGACACGTTTATAAGACTGGACCTAGGGAATTATATTCCCCATCCCATTCCAACTCAGTGTGGGTGACACGTTTATAAGACTGGACCTAGGGAATTATATTCCCCATCCCATTCCAACTCAGTGTGGGTGACACGTTTATAAGACTGGAACTGTTCGTTGTATTTAGAGTGAAGAGATTTCAGGGAGGAGGCAGTGTGAGGCAAACTACTCTCATGGGACATTAGCTTTCTCTCTCTGTCGCTTTCTCTTTCCTCTGTCAAAAACAAACAATGCTTTGAATAAACTACAGCATAACATGTTTGGCATATAGTGTACACACCGTATATCCAAGTTTCCAGCTGAGATAAACAGAGATCAAAACAATTGCTGCTTGAATCAGAGTTGGGAAATATACTTCCCTCCTTAAACTATTGACAAAACTGTCCTTCACACACACACACACACACACACACACACACACACACACACACACACACACACACACACACACACACACACACACACACACACACACACACACACACACACACACACACACACACACACACACACACACACACACACACACACACACACACACACACACACACACACACACACACACACACGCACAGAGTGTGCCAGGCGCTGCTGTTCTCCTTGTAGAGGACATGTGGGGCCGATGCAGTGGAATTAATTTCTGCTCTCCAGGCACTAATTAATTACCTTTCTCTACGGTAGTTTGTCTGAAACAGGAAAGGTCAGCAGGACTACTTTGGCCATTAGTAGAGAGAGAGACATCTGCAAATAAAAACACCAACTTAGAAAACCAGAGGAATCAGGAAGGATGACTAATGTTAGCACCACTTCCAATATACGTGTAAAACTATGTTTCCGTAAGACCCTAAAACCTGAATCATCCGTGTGGAGAATAGTGAAAAGTGATCTGAAGATCTCGTGTAGATCTTGGCTCTCCTGCTGTAGTGAATGATTGCTTGCCCAAGATGATTGAGTGTAGAGGGGGTGACCCACTCTGTACCTCTCCCTGCATAGATATCATCAGTAGAACTCCTGCTGTTGAAAGAGTGATTGGAGGAACGACTGGGCTCTGAGTGAGTTGAACAGGCCGTGGATGGACATGCCATGAGAGAACATGGACGACAGACAGACCAGACCGCCCAAAGCATGAGACAAAGCACCTTCCAGAAGACTCCATCCCTATGAATTCACAAGATATGTGCATTTTACAATGATTTCACAAAAAAATATGGTGAACTTCTTTGAACTGCTTTCATGATTGAATCGCACATTCTAGTTATAGCTCTTTCTATTTTTGTCCATGCCATTACATATTCATCATTGGGTAAATTGAGTATTGCAGCAGACTCTATCCTATGGCTCCTGAGGTAGTTTGCACACAGCTTTGCCTCAGTACATGCTGTATATTAGCTGAGGAGAGACCGACCTTATTACAGCTTGATGAAGTCTGCACTATAACCCAGTACAAAGCCTACTGAGACTTGGCATCCATACACAACTCTTAGTTGCAACACATTATGGACTACATTACAGGCCTGTTACTGGCTCCCTCATTGCTCTGTGTAGACGTCATTATCTCACAGGACTCACAGGAACAGGCGAGAAAAAGAATCGCAGGTAGTTACATTCTGAATTCACCAGGACTTGACACCCTATATTCCATTGTAATTGCAGTCAGTTCTCCAGATGTATAGTTCAGTCTCGATATTTAAACATGCTCTGACTGTGGCGTCTGCCTGTGGCGTCTGCCTGCCTCATATTTGACTTGAGGAGATGACAGCTCAATTACCTGCTGATCCACTGAGCAGGGCTGAAGAGCTCTGGTAAAAGCGCCAACAGAGCAGGTGAACAGTCATTCTGAACAGAAATAAGTAATGCTATGTTACTGGTGAGAGAGCGATAAAAAGCAAAGGTCCCCATTGAGACCAAAACCTTTCATGCCTTACACTTCCACCAAATATTAGCAGAAGGGATCATAACTTATGGCCTACTCTGTGCATGGGGTATATAACTGACTCGTAATTTAAAAAGCCTGGCTTCAGATAGTAGCTCACGGAAATGGGGTTAAAGCTAATTGCAAGCATCCATCTTTGCTGACACACCCCAACAGGAAGGGCTAGAAGGGATCCATATTTTGTCAAATTAACTTAAAGTAGATGTTATTTGCATTTTTAGCTACTCCTAACCCTTTTCCTGACCTTAACATAAATCTCCTAACATGACAATGTTAATTTTCCTAACCTGCTGTGTAAGTTCTCCTAACCTACCACGAAAAGTCAAATCTGACATTAATTTGACAAAAGCTGGATCCCATCTAGCCACGACCACCTTGAAGCTGTTAGCCAGGAATTAGACTCAGAACAATACCAGCCACAAATTATTTCCCTGTGTGAGTGGAGGGGGTGAGACCCTTGCTCTCACACCATCTCTTTCATAATCAATCCCTCTCTCTGTAACAAGGGAGTTTATTATAAACAACATGTCTGGCCATCTGCAGGAGACAAGCACATCCTCACTCGGCCTCCCAGAGCACAAGGCTAGCTCCTTTTCGGGGCTAGTCTCACATTAAACAGACAAAATATTTTAAAAAACACACACACACACACATATTTGAATGATATATTCCGGAAAACAACTATACTCAGACAGATATGTCTGGAGAATGTATTGACTCCTGAGGCACATTGCGACATGGCCCTAAAGAACCGGAACAATAGGAGTCTGAAAGGTACTCTTAAGGTAAGGAACAGTGGGAGAGACAGAGGTATACTGCTATCCACATCCAACACAACACAGGGACCATGGAGAGAAGTATATATAGATGTGTTGTAACCTGAAACAGAAGCTCTACAGAACATACAGCCACAGGGGAGAATATACAAGATACATATATTCAACGCAGTATGCCTGCCTGCCTGCTGTAGGAGACCCAATGACATCTGGCCATAGGCACAGATCTTAATAAGCTCCTGTGAGGAATTCTTCAGAGTTACTTAGAGGGAAGGGGAAAGTGGAGGAAAGAAGAAGAGAAGACAACATATTAATCATGTTCTCTCAAATTGGGAGGACAGAAAATAAATCCTATCAGACTATTGAATTATCACTCCAGCTGACAAACCACATTCTCCAAGTCCTTGTAAGTATTTCTGATGCAGTGTGTGTTGACTGGGAGCGAAGTAAAGTGTTGACAGGCTATTGAGTAGACACAACTGAACAACATTGTCTCTCTGTCGTATCCAGTGCACTGAGCAGAGCTCCCTCCACTCTGTTGACAGCGCTACGTGCTACCAATGCTACTGGAGTGAAGTGCTGACCAAATGTCACTGCCCGAACAGCCTGTTGGTGACAACTGTGTTTTTCAAGAGTGGTTGTCCGACATGCGCTAGCCCTGTGTAAAAATGCCTGGACTCTGGAGTTTAAATACGATATGGCCAGGGGCCACCAAGACCACTTGAGTGGCAGTGCAGAAGGTCAAGGTTGTGGAAAACACCTCATGGACACTCCAGGTGAAATGGCAGTGTGTTGAGTGTTAGGGGGAATTTGAAGCAAAGTGGTTAAGAGGTTGAAAATGTCCCTCATGGTCAAAAGAAACAGTTCTTGTATCTCCTTTAAGAATAAACTCAGCCGTGAGTGAGTTGTAACTCTGACATCTGTTATAGGCATACTTGTATCATGAAAATAAATGTATGTGTACTTGTGGCATGGGTTACATGTAATGTAACTGACAGGTGGCTAATGTTACCCTATGGGTGTGGCACATTTACCTTACCTGTCGTGTTGGGTTACCCTTGTGGGGTGGCAAGTAGCCTAGTGGTTAGAGCGTTGGACTAGTAGCTGAAAGGTTGCAAGATCGAATCCCTGAGCTGACTAGGTACAAATCAGACCCTGAACTTGGCAGTTAACCCGCTGTTTGTTCCTAGGCAGTCATTAAAAATAAGAATTTGTTCGTAACTGACTTGCCTAGTTAAATAAAGGTCAAATAAATGTTTTGAATGGGTTACCCTTGCTATGGGCTGACTGAGACAGGTGTGTGCCTGTGGGTATCATAGGTATTTGGACTGAGGTGGTAAAAAGGTCACCAGTCATGTGATATGTGAGAAGGAGGGGCTGAGGAAAACAATGGCTGGAATGAAGTAGTGAGATTCAAGAAATATGGAGGTAGAGAGATGTGGAGGACATACAGTATGTTTGGTACTGTACGGGTAGAGGTAAACTTAACTCACAGCAGCTGCTTGAAGAATCAGAGGTCTATCACTACTGGGATAGCCATGCCTTCCTAGACAGGCAGGCTAGAGTGCTGAGATTCTCCTCTCAGGCAGAAATCTGACTCTGGGCAGCTGTTAGCTGAGGTAGGGGCCTGTCAATGTGCCCTATGACTGAGGGCCAATGGTGGCCTGAACTCCCCTAGTGGAGCAGCATGAAGGTCCTCTGGCTCTGAGCAAGGCTACAGTATGTCTCTATCAGTATCTCTAGGGCAAACTTGACTCCGAGCAGCTGGCTGCCGAGGTTCCCCAGTGAGGGTATGTTTCCACCTCTGTAAACACTTCACTTCCACTCAGGAAGAATTAGTCCTTTGTGACAATACACCCCTACAGTCACTCAAAAACAAAACAATACTCCTCCTCTCAATCTTTTCTTTCCCTCGGCCAGTCTAAAATCTATCCTCTCTTCTTACCCTGAGAGAGAGGCATGTGAGTCTCTCTCTCTCTGTTCTCTCTGTTCTCTCGATTTAGATGTGATCCCCACAGGCCCCTATCCAGACAGCCATCAATCTGATGAGACATAACTGTAAGCTGCTAGCCTGGCTGCTGACAACCTTTAATAACCACAGTAAACACACTCAGCAATAAAGAGCTGTCTCTGTTTACTATATACACTGAGAGAGAGGATGAGACAGGGTTCAGACCACTGGACAGGATTATAGGTGTGTGAGAGAAAGTGTCCTGTGTGTGTGTTCACTAGCACAAGATCACACAAACATCACACCTGGGAATCGTGATATTTGTGCAAAGGGCCAAATTCATGCTCACATATTGTTTACATGGGAAATGTAACTGTCAGTCAGAGTGAGTGACACATTTCATCAACTGAGGTAAACAAGTTGAGCTTGACAGCTGCCTCCAATCGCTCTTTTTATCTCAGGTAATAGGTTGCCAGCAGACATTTCACGCAACACCATCACACACAGAGCTATAATTCACTGGGAAATATCCCTGTATTTTCACATTGATAATGCACCAATAAAACAACATCTATTCAAAGCTGAATTAAAGTTGCTAAACTGCCAAAATGAGAAAGGCTTTAAAACATAAAACTGCAGCCTTAGCCTGCTGTGATAAAGGTATTGTGATATTCTCTCATGGTTAAATGGATTTACTAAAAGGATATTAAGAAGGAATCACTGGTCACTTTAATAATGGAACACAAGTGACTGTAATAATGAAACACTAGTCACTGTAATAATGGAACACTTGTCACTGTAATAATGGAACACTAGTCACTGTAATAATGGAACACTAGTCACTGTAATAATGGAACACTAGTCACTGTAATAATGGAACACTAGTCACTATAATAATGGAACACTAGTCAGTCACTGTAATAATGTTTACATACTCATTTCATATGTATATACTGTATTCTATTATACTGTAATTTTGTCAAAGCCATTCTAAAATTGCTCATCCTAATATTTATATATTTCTTAATTCCATTATTTTACTTTTAGATTTGTGTGTATTGTTGGGAATTGTTAGATACTACTGCACTGTTGTAGCTAGGAACAAGGTGTATGTGACCAATAAAATGTGATTTGAGAAGACTATTACTGTCAATCGCTCATCCTATTAACTAGTCATGTCTCTTCAATAGGGTCATGGACTTGTGGTATTATAATATAGGCCTTCTGTTGATGTAAATCAGCCATGGTGTATTATGATGTAATAGTTCTGCCTCTCCCAAAAGTGTATACGCCACTATCAATAACATACACAGCAAAATAAGTGGTCAAGATACCCAGCAGGTAACTGTTGTGTTCAGTGCTTGGATCAGCCCCTTCTCAGTATGTCCACTAAGTGAAGCCAATAGCCCACCCTGTGAGGACCAAGATGCAGTTGAAACTCTGATACATAACAGCAGAAAATCACTGTTATTTTGCCATAGAAGGTAACATGAAAGTCAGCCAGCCTATATACAGTAAAGATGGAAAACACAGAGGAGTCCAGTGCTCTTTTCTTATTGTTTCCCATTTCCATTTCACTCCTTAGTCCACCGAGCACTGTTTTTCTTTTGATAACAGACTCCCAATACCTCTTCTTGGTGACGCCTATCACCCATTTCAGTCTGGTTTGCACACTTGCTGTGGGTAAACACATGAACTATAAGGTTCGCAAGGCAAACACTTTGAGCAGGTACAAAGACTCAAAATATCCTGTAGCAGGACTTCCACAGTGTGCTACTGTATGAAATCATAGGGAATCCTGGTTTTGCTGAATTTTTTTATTTTATTATTTTTTATTTAACCTTTATTTAACTAGGCAAGTCAGTTAAGAACAAATTATTATTTACAATGACTGCCTACACCAGCCAAACCCGTATGACGCTGGGTCAATTGTGCGCCGCCGTCCTCAATGATTGATAATTGATATATGTAAGGAAAAAGAAGGAGAGAGAGAGAGAGAGATTGAGAGAATTGGATAAAGTGGAGAGAAAGATTGGGATTCAGACCAGGGGAGAATCTTTCTCCATCCACCTCTAATCCTCTATTCGGACATACAGTATACATTCACACGACTACTTCACACAAGACACTCTCCTCTCTACAGTCAGATGATACACATATTAGAGGTTGACCGATTAATCGGAATGGCCGATTAATTAGGGACGATTTCAAGTTTTCATAAAAATCGGAAATCTGTATTTTTGGACACCGATTTGTCTATTTTTTTTACCTGGGAATATTGAAGACTCATGTTAAAAGGAACCACCAGCTTTCATATGTTCTCATGTTCTGAGCAAAGAACTTCAACGTTGGCTTTATTACATGGCACATATTGCACTTTTACTTTCTTCTCCAAAACTTTGTTTTTGCATTATTTAAACCAAATTGAACATGTTTCATCATTTATTTGATTTATTGATGTATTATATTAAGTTAAAATAAGTGTTCATTCAGTATTGTTGTAATTGTCATTATCACAAATACATTTTAAAATAATCGGCAGATTGATCGGTAGCGGCTGTTTTGGTCCTCCAATAATCGGTATCGGTATTGAAAAATCATAATCGGTCGACCTCATGGTACCCGCTCTCTGCCCTCATAGTAGTGAGGGGTAAACCTGCATCACAGGCAATCATGGCATGTTTCCGCCACAACAACAAACAGGTTAGCACATGCATGTTTGTGGTTAGAATGCAAACTGCGGTGTTGTGACTTTGCCTAAGGTTATTATTATTATTTATAAACTGGGTAGTTTGGCTCCTGGATGCTGATTTGTTGAAAGCCATCGTATATCAGAGAATTTACCATGGGTATGAAACAAAATTACTTGTTTACTATTCTAATTATGTTGGTAACCAGTTTGTAACAGCAAGAAGGCACCTCGGTGGTTTGTGGTATATTGCCAATATACCACAGCAAAGGGCTGTATCCAGGCACTTCGCTTCGTATCGTGCCTAAGAACAGCCCTTGGCCATGTTATATTGGCCATATACCACACCTCCTTGGGCCTTATTGCTTAAATATATGTATCTGTCATGATGCAGCAGCATCAAACTGCACTCAGGACCATCCTAACACTCATATTCCCCTCAGGTTGATTCCTATTATGTGTCCTGAGCAGCAGACTAGCTTAACCTTCTGTAGCCCTGCGGCTCTCTGAGGAAGGAACATCATCTGCACATCTATCACTCCAGTAATAATGCCAAATTGTAATTCTTTCACCTCTATGGCCTATTTATTGCCTACCTCCCTACTCTTCTACATTTGCACACACTGTACATAGATTTTTCTAGTTTTCTTTTGTGTGTTATTGACTGTACGTTTGTTTATGTGTAACTCTGTGTTGTTTTTGTCGCACTGCTTTGCTTTATCTTGGCCAGGACGCAGTTGTAAATGAGAACTTGTTCTCAACTGGCCTACCTGGTTAAATAAAGGTGAAATCTCTAATTCTCTCTTTCTTTCTCTCTCTCAGAGGACCTGAGCCCTAGGACCATGCCTCAGGACTACCTGATATGATGACTCCTTGCTGTCCCCAGTCCACCTGGCTGTGCTGCTGCTTCAGTTTCAACTGTTCTGCCTTATTATTATTGGACCATGCTGGTCATTTATGAACATTTGAACATCTTGGCCATGTTCTGTTATAATCTCCACCCAGCACAGCCAGAAGAGGACTGGCCACCCCACATAGCCTGGTTCCTCTCTAGGTTTCTTCCTAGGTTTTGGCCTTTCTAGGGAGTTTTTCCTAGCCACCGTGCTTCTACACCTGCATTGCTTGCTGTCTGGGGTTTTAGGTTGGGTTTCTGTACAGCACTTTGAGATATCAGCTGATGTACGAAGGGCTATATAAATACATTTGATTTGATTTGAAATAAAAATAAATACAAAATGATTCATCAAGGACAAGAGAGGGAGCTCAAAACATGGAAACATGAGCTGCTAAGTTGGATATTAGGTTGTGATACTTCCACATGTAGTCATTCTGATGGTATGAGCTGAAACATCCAACATGAGTAACTAGGTCAGATTGTAAATTCCATTCTATGCTTGTTTGTTTATTTGTTGGTTTTTATCCTCACAGGTATTCTTCTCCCAAAACAGTGGTTTATCTCCACCGAACATAACCTTAGCAAAAACAACATTATCTAACAGCCAGTGAAAAAACTTTGCAGATTAACTAACCACCTCTGTCTGCCCTTTACTGAGTATAATTAAGTCTGGTGCTGTAATTCCCCACCTGGATGTCAGTGGCACAAAATACACACATCACCTGCATTAGCCAGGCGTTATTGGCACATTAACCTTTAGACAATGTGAATATTCCAACCAAAAGAAATTGCTTCTCTCTTTCTCACTCTCTCTGGCTCTCGCTGACTCTCTCTCTAGAATTCTCACTAAATCAGAACGCTACACTAGCGTTTTTTTTTGTTGCATTTTATCAGTTTACTGGCTTAAAGCAGAACTAGGACTGTTTACTTTGGAAGCAGGCCAAGCCAGGAGAGGCAGGGATGTGGAGTGGAACAGAACAGGGAAAAGCATTCTGAACAAAGCCAGGGTAAAGAACCTGGGGCTGGTGTGTGATCTGACTTCTCCTGATCTCTTATCATGACCCCGAAAGCTTGGTTCAGACAGTTTTCAGTTTTCTGGTATTTTCTCTTTTGACTTATGTACGGTATGGTTGATAGGTTCGATGTGACTTTGCAAAAGCAATATTCTTTATATACAGTGGAAACGTATCCTGAAGAAATTGAAACCACTGGAGGAAAACGGAATATGTTGAAGTCGATTTGAGCAAATTGATGCCTGCTTTTATACAGGTGTTTTTGTGTGTGAATATATATATATCTATATATTTTACAGTTGAACAATCTTTGGCCCTTTAAACATCCACTGTACCTGCAGATCAGCTGCCTGGAAGACAGCTACTTCTCGCTGCAAACATAAATAATGAAGGGTTTTAAGTCCCACAGTACACTATTCCCCTATTTCTCTCATCAGACCATCAAACACACTTCACTACTCCTCACAGAAACTCAGGTATGGCTAATTAGTCTGGTTACACATTGGCAGATGCAGTAGTTTGTCAGTGTTTTACTATCGGCGATGGTGTCATTTTGCAGGTATGTCAAGTTAAGTGTTTCGCTTTTCTGCTTCCTGGACTATGTTTAACAGACCCTGGGCTGCACGTGGGCCTACTAGGTTTCCACAAAAACAATTATGAAAAGCAACTCTGTAAGGGAGAACTTACTATGGAAGTAATGCATCAAACAACACTATAGGCTTTATGCACAGAAAGCAGAGAGTACTTCAATACCACATATGACAAACCCCCAGAACTATAATTTCAGTGTTGTTGGAATAAGAAACAAAGAGAGAGAAAAGCGAAAATGGTGTTTATGACAGAGATGGGAATTGAAATTGTTGGCAGACATACAGCTCTGTGGTCAGTGGGAGAGTCTTGGTGGATGAGAGTACTGCTGATAGTGTTGTTTGGGGCGCTGGAGATAAGTGGTGATATAACCCCTGGCCTGTGATACATTCTCCTGGTCTACGAAAGGCTCCGGCCCAGAAAGATACAGCACACAGACAATCAGTATCCCTCACTCACTCTCTGTTGACTTACCCCCTCTCTCTTTCTTTAGATATCTCCCTCACTTTCTCCCTGAACAGAAAGACTGTGAAATAACTTAATGGAAGTAAAAGCCAAGGTTGAATTCAACCATCGGGACAACAATAAGGTTAGTATTACAAATGAGCCGTAAAAGAGAGCATGTCAAAAAAGTAATATGCACAGGGGCGGCAGGTAGCCTAGTGGTTAGAGGAGGCAGGTAGCCTAGTGGTTAGAGCGTTAAGCCAGTAGCTGAAAGGTTGCTAGATCCCTGAGCTGACAAGGTAAAAATATGTCGCTCTGCCCCTGAACAAGGCAGTTTGCCCGCCATTCTAAATAAGAAATTGTTTGTAACTGACTTGCCTAGTTCAAAAACAACACACAATTACACTAAAATAGGTGTGTTTTCAGAATGTTGCGTAAATAGTATTTGAATCATTCGTCTCTACTGGTTAGGTGCCAAAAAGGTTTTGAAATCCTATGGAGTCATTATTTAGAACACACCTTTGCGTGTTCCCAATTAATGTCTTTTGAGCACTGGTCTCAAAACATAATCCCTAGGTGTCAGCACAACAGGAAAGAGGAGATTACCGTCTATGGGGTGCCCACACATACACACAGTGCTGAAACATAATACATGTTCTATCTGTCTGTCTAAGGCCGTGTAGTGAGCGTGCTTTTGCGTCGCTTGAACTTCAGTGACTCCAAATTAGCCTGAAACATTCCGGTTACCCCCAATAACAGGCCCGGTTGTGCTGGTGTGAACACTGTGAAACTTGATCTGGGTGAATATGAGTGTACTTCTTTAATGTAACTCTGTGTCATCCATCATCACATCCAAAACTCAGAGGTTCAGTCTGTCTCACCATCTCTCTTCCTCTTCTCCCTCAGCCTCCTTTCCACTGCTGTCTGGGAAAGGCAAACAGGCCAGAGGCTGTGGGAGAGCCATGGTAAACACAGGTTTATGTGCTCTAATCCCTGATCATTTGGAGCTCAGGAGCCTCCCTCTCTCAACACCTCTAGGGGGGCCTATCAGGGCTGGGCCCCTCTGGACGACAGGGCCCATACATTCAGGTTCACCCAGGGCCCTGGCCACAGCCCTGAGACGAATACCACTTAAGCTTCATATGGCAAGTTGGGACAATAGACTTAAAGCTTTGGAGCCTTTAAACAGGCTCTGGATAACTGCTCTGACTGAGCTGATCCACTCACACATTCCAGGAGTGACCTTCCCCCTCAGAACATCAGGTCTCTTAAAACCACCACCATCAGGTGGCTGAAAGATAGCCGGCGGCTGGGCTGGGGATAAGTATCACTGGACTGTGTTAGCCATCAGCTGCTGGCCTGTTCAGTCTGTACTAATCCACTCTCACAACCTGGGACCCTGCTCTCCACTACATCACTTGACTTCCCTTCCGTGTGAATGGTGCAATAACACTGTAGAAAGCCATCGCAGTGCTAGAGGTGTTAATCCAGACCCGAGTCCCATAGCACGGCGCACAATTGGCCCAGCATTGTCTGGGTAAGGGTAAGTTTTTATTGAGGGGGGGTGCTTCACTTGGCTCATCGCGCTCTAGCGACTCCTTGTGGCGGGCCGGGTTCCTGCAATATTGGTGAAATTGGGGAGAAAAAGGGGTAAAATACACACAAAAAAAAATAAAGATTCTCTGTTCTGATGAAACCAAGTTGAACTCTTTGGCCTGAATGCCAAGCGTCACGTCTGGAGGAAACCTGGCACCATCCCTACGGTGACACATGGTGGTGGCACTATCATGCTTTAGGGATGTATTCATTGGCAGAGAAATTGGAAACTAGTCAGGATTGAGGGAAAGATGAAAGGAGCAAAGTACAGAGAGATCCTTGATGAAAACCTGCTCCAGAGCACTCAGTACCTCAGACTGGGGAGAAGGTTCATCTTCCAACAGGACAATGACCGTAAGCCCACAGCCAAGACAACACAGAAGTCTCTGAATGTCCTTGAGTGGCCCAGACAGAGCCCGGACTTGAACCCGATCGAATGTCTCTGGAGAGACCTGAAAAAAGCTGTGCAGCGACACTTTCCATCCAAACTGACAGAACTTGAGAAGTTCTGCAGAGAAGAATGTGAGAAACTCCCCAAATACAGGTGTGCCAAGCATGTAGCTACCCAAGAAAACTTGAGGCTGTAATCGCTGACAAAGGTGCTTCAACAAAGTACTGAGGAAAGGGTCTGAATACTTATGTGATATATATATATATTTTTACATTTGCAAACATTTCTAAAAACCTGATTTCGCTTTGGCATTATGCGTTATTGTGTGGAGAAAGTAACTATTTAATACATTTTAGAATAAGGCTGTAACGTAACAAAATGTGGAAAAGGGGGTCTGAATACTTCCCGAAGGCACTGTAGGTCCAACTGTCCCGGCGTTCCGGTTAGAGAATGGAACTGACCGGTAAGAGACAGGGATACAATTCACACTGTTATTGACACAGCCCAAACAGACAAACACATATAACAAACAGGAAGAGAAGACTAATAGGACTGGATTATAGGTCAGTGACTCCCACAAGCATTTGTTGGGAGAGTCCAGGACTGCAGGAGCAACGGTCCATGGGTGTTGGCCCAGCTGTTTGTGTGCAGGTCAGTGGTTTATGAGAGAGCTCCTCACTCTTCCACTGCTTGCTGAAGACTGAGCCCGGGCTGGGCTGGATCTAAGATAACTCAAGAAATCATTCATTGTGACGTTTTTGTGCATATTTGCATCTTACCATGGTGTTTGGTGCAGTGAAACAATGTGCATGAGGACGAGTCGTCTCTCGTTGAATAACAACGGGCACTTCATTGAAGTATCCCAACTGTTAACCAATAGCCAACAATGGGGCGTGGACTTCAGCTACCAACTTCGGCTTGCCTCAAGAAATGTTGTGTGTCCAACAGGCTAAAAGAAAACTTGCCGAAGTCCAAAAGGAACAAAAACATCACAAAATGTTGACATAATATATGCAAACTGTTCTGAACAGTTTCAGCTGGGAAGCATGCAGCCAACCCCTTCCCTTACCTGGACAACGCTGGGCCAATTGTGCACCGTCCTATGGGACTCGGGTCTGGAGTAATGCCTCTTGCACTGCGATGCAGTGCCTTAGACCGCTGTGTCACCAGGGAGGTCCGAGAATCTTACAGTATTTTATGGTCGGAGAGTCCTTTAGGTGGACTCTGTCATGTGCCGTTTTACTGAAGAGTGGCTTCCATCTGGCCACTCTACCATAAAGGCCTGATTGGTGGAGTGCTGCAGAGATGGTTGTCCTTCTGGAAGGTTCTCCCATCTCCAAGGAGTAACTCTGGAGCTCTGTCAGAGTGATCATTTGGTCACATTTTAAATGCTAATCCTGTCATATCAGCAACTATGCTGGTCCAATTAATTTGTTTATTTTCTAAAACTCTACATGGAATTACTATATTGTATTAACCTGTGTAGTTTTGACATCGCCTACATGGGGGAACTGATGCATCGGGCAAACTGACACATTTTGGATTGTTGTACCAGGAATTGGAGTTTGGGCAAGGGCACACTATCTTTGTGTCACACAAAGTGTCACTTTGTGTGACACTTTGAATGAAATTTGAATGAAATTGCATGAATGTACTTAATAATATAGTGTGCAGAATTACAGCTGTGAGTCTTGTTATAAAGTCACATGTGGCAGTGATTACAGCTGTGAGTCTTGTTATAAAGTCACATGTGGCAGTGATTACAGCTGTGAGTCTTGTTATAAAGTCACATTTGGCAGTGATTACAGCTGTGAGTCTTGTTATAAAGTCACATGTGGTCCGTGATTACAGCTGTGAGTCTTGTTATAAAGTCACATGTGGCAGTGATTACAGCTGTGAGTGTATGTATGGTCCTTCTGTAGCTCAGTTGGTAGAGCATGGCGCTTGTAACGCCAGGGTAGTGGGTTCGATCCCCGGGACCACCCATACGTAGAATGTATGCACACATGACTGTAAGTCGCTTTGGATAAAAGCATCTGCTAAATGGCATATATTATATATTATTGTTATAAAGTCACATTTGGCAGTGATTACAGCTGTGAGTCTTGTTATAAAGTCACATTTGGCAGTGATTACAGCTGTGAGTCTTGTTATAAAGTCACATTTGGCAGTGTTTACAGCTGTGAGTCTTGTTTTAAAGTCACAATTGTCCAGTGCTAAAAGCAAGCTTGTTTTAATAGCTTTAAAAAAAAAATCCATCTCTGTCCATTTTCCCCTCCTCTCCCAAAAACCATGCCCTCTATTTCATTCAACAGCTTGCTGAGATGGCTGGAATTGCTTTCAGTTACCAGGGCTCCCCAAAGTTCAGCAGCATCTTAATGAATGTCGAAGGGGACCAGGTACAGAAGCAATCTATGATGAGTTTTTGCCAAGCGAAGCAAATTGCTTTCCGTTTTCCCAGGTAATTGCCCTGATCTCAAGTAATCGTCCTGGGAGTGCAGTGAAAAGGGGAAAGAATCCTTTTGTATGTATGTATGTATGTGTGTGTGTGTCTTGGAAATGAACGTTTGAAATAAAAGACAGATAAAAAATGAGAGGAAGGGAAAAAGGGGAAAAGGGAAATGACTGTGTAGTGTATTTATCCACGAGTAATTAGCTCAAACTATCAGAGAAGAACACATAGGTGAGGGCACAACGCAACTCTCATTTTGTGGAACATAGCAGGCCTACAGTAGTAAGAAAATGGCAATATTCAGTCCATGAAGCCACTGGGCCTGAGACTTGCAGAATATGTATATTTATAAACACAGTCTCTCTTAGCAGTGGGCTGAATGGAGTCATCTCCCCTCTTAGCTTCAGGTCGCTCCGCTATCAGACATCATTGAGCTCTATGACCGCAAGAGAAGGACCACGCTGGCGGTTCAGCAGGCTGGGACCATGGCCAAGGAGCTATGTTTTATTGACTGTAATATCTTCCTCTTGGCAGACAGTGGGCTAAGGGAAGGTGTGTGTGTGTCGGTGTGTGTGTGTTGGTGTGTGTGTGCCGTCATAGTTAGGGGGGTAAAATGACAGTGGGTAAAAATGTCTGTCGCTGGTGACTGAAAGCAAGACTCTTGTTGCCATAGATTTTGTGAATGGCTTTCTGATTGTAGGGCCTATCCCCTCACATCTGTGTAAATCAGAAAGGTTGGGCATTGTGCCAAAAATGTGCCTGTCCAGTGATTTAAACCTGAATGAGCTCTTCCCAGAGATAACAGAGCCACTGTCACTGACTGAGCTCATAGATTTACAGATACATACATCCCTACAGAAAAGGCACAAACAGATTGCCCAAAAGTACAAACATATTACATACACACCCCAAACAAACTGCAAACACATTTATACTGCATCTCATACACAAACCAGCACATTGAGTGTGAGTGTGTATGTGTGTGTTTGGGGGGGGTTAATTGTTTTTTTAACAAGATTAAAGAGGTGTTGCTATGGTGAAATGAAATCTGTGTTGGGTATCCTACTGCTCGTCTCTGGTCCGCCAGCAGAAAAATGTGATAGATTTTTGGGTCTGTGTAAACAAGTTATTTTGTTAGTCTTCTGCTACAGGCTATTCTCGTAAAAATTATAGCAGCTCATTAGTTGCTTCTTTCTTTGTTGTTTACAACATATTACTGGATATTTTTATAACTTTTTAGTTTTTCTTACTAGACTCTATTTATCACTCAATAAATGTTGAAAACTTGTGAAACGAGATAAGAATAATTAATTAATAGACTTTTGACAATGAGGTTGACAGACAGTCAAAACATGTGCTCAACAGCAGTCATGGAGAAGGTTTTATAAAAAGTCACCATTGGCTTTACGAGCTTGTTAAAGACCTTAAAGACGGTTACATTTGTCTGTCAATCACATCCTGGTAGGGAAGAAGAAACCTGGTCCTCGTTTGAGGTCAAATGTGTCTTATTCCTTTTTACTGGAGTACAAAAATCTGATCTATTTAATATCGTAGCCACTTTAACTAAAAGTTGGTTCACACTGCAATGTTCTTAGCTCCATGCTTAGAGTGGGCCTGGGCTAGCTTATTCTGTGTTCACACAAGCACTTGTTGACCCTGGGAAAAGCTTTAGACCTGGGCTAAGGATTCACAGTTGTATTTCAAAACCCTGGGCTAATGGACAAACACACATGCGACCAACATTCTCTCTCTGCCACGTGACCAATGTTATAAGCAATAAGGCATTTACTAACCCATTATTTTCCCCTGCTTCTAGTCTAGCATTTGATTTCCTCCTGCTTCTAGTCTAGCATTTGATTTCCTCCTGCTTCTAGTCTAGCATTTGATTTTCTCCTGCTTCTAGTCTAGCATTTGATTTCATCCTGCTTCTAGCCTAGCATTTGATTTCCAACAGTGATGGTTTGTTTAAACTTTGCTGTCTGCCTGCCTGACCTCGGCAAATGCTGTGCAAGGACAAGAAATCAACTTTTCTGATCCAGACAAAATATGCAACAATATTATAATCATGGATAGCTATATCCAAATAAATTTCTATAGAAAAGCCATGAAAACGGAGTGTTTTCTGCCCTTCCAGCTGTATAGGATGTGGCTTCAGTTGGCTAGCTAAGTGAGAAGACACTAGATAGCCTGCATAGCAACTGTTTCTGTCATGTTTTTTGTCAAGTTTTTGTCCTCAGTTGGGAGAATGAAATTGCATGAATGTACTTAATAATATAGTGTGCAGAATGCATCCAAGACACATCACAACAAATGCAAATTAAGTGAAAGTGCAGCTTTTGTGATTGTACAGTGAACATTTTATGCGTTGTTCTTGGCCCCATTTCACACGGGTTATTTTGGCACTATGTTTCTGGGGCTTGCCTCAAAAAGTCAGTGATAACCATGCTCTGAAGCAGGGCCAGTTAGCCCTGCGATAAGGTTGGTGCTAGCCCACTTTAAAATGTGCAAGTGTGAACACTCGTTTAGCCCCGGGCTAAACTCTCCCTTAGCCCAGGGCTAACGAGGCTCTTACCCCTGGGCTAAGTTTCAGTGTGAACGCTTCTAAAGTGGAGTTGTGTCCGTCAGTTGTCAGGTGATGTGTCCTGTCACAGAGAATTCACTCTCTCTGACTCAGAGTATAAGAAGAGGAAAGAATAATGTATGATTGTCATCCCTGATCACAGCCTCACAAGAAAGTAAAGTTCCAGAGTCAATGCTTTTCACCCTCGTCCATATCCATAGACGCACTGTGGAAAATGTGATAATAAGCAAGATAACAAACCTGGGGGCTGAAAAGTGGCTGCAAGTCAGAATAAGCAACAAATCTACCACAGCTAATGAGCAATGTAATAGCCATAACTAAAATACGCAAATACCAATTATTGCCACAGAGACAGGTGTTGCAAAAAAAGAGTGAGACTGCACCCTCTTAGCACCTCATCCTCTTTTAATCCACCTCTCTCTCCTTCTGTCCTTCCTGTTCTCTTTTACTTGACTTTCTTCCGCCTGCGTTCTAAGAAAGGTTATTCACCAGAGTTGGTGTTGTTAGTGTTCTTGTAAAGTTATAGCCCTGGGTTGGATTAGGGTAGCTGTGCGGTTGTTAATGCTGGGTTACAGAGAGTAGGGCTCCACATGGTTTCAATTAACGGTAGGCTTAGGCTACTCTCCTGAACAATGTGCCCCCGTCCGTATCAATAAATCTACCTGTCAGGACCATATGCTTAACTTTAAAAACACATGTCCAGTCCATATCATATCCCACTTAAGTGACTGATCCCCTCTAAGTATGATTGTACAGTCTAAGCACTGTAACATTCACCATCACTACCACACATAAACATAGTTGCAGACTGTGGTCCAACCGCTCAACCACCTTTAGCAGTGACTAAAATCACATGGTCATGTGACACACTGTCTGTCCCCATATGAGAACCATTTTTGGTTTCAGGTTGAACCCTTTTGCTTCCATTTAGAACCATTTTGGGTTCCATGTAGAACCCTTCCCACAGAGGGTTCTACAAGGAACCCAAAATGGTTCTACCTGGAACCAAAAAGGGTTCTACCTGGAACCAAAAAGAGTTATCCTATGGGGACAGCCAAGGAACCCTTTTGGAACCCTTATTTCTAAGAATGTATGACATGTCAGATTGGTGGGTTTAAAGAGGGCTTTATTTTTGTCCTTAAGGAGGAAGCTATTTTAGCACTCATTTGTATTAATTCATCCATCTATCCATCCATCCATCATACTGTCATGCCCCTGCATAAACAGATATGGAAAGGTCATTATCATTAATTGGATCAGCCAACACTTTCTGACACACACTCACAGCCAGTGCAACTTTGCTATTCTAAAAACCTCCATTACCTCAGATGGGCGTACACTCGAGTATGTCATTTTCCATGCTTTCACACTCTTCACAGTCCTCCCTCTCTCTTTAGTTGCCTTTCACTATCTGTCTTCCCTGGTGGGATAATCCTCCTGAAACATCCATCATGTCTGCTTATGGAGCCATATGCCCAGAGAGAGACTCCTTAGGTGGCTGGCACATTGCCTGCCCTTAAATAGTGTATCTGCTCTTCCAATAATAATTCCCCATTATGTCAGCTAATGCTCCTGTGTCAGTGGACAAGGAACAGATGAGGCAGGAACCTAGGAGTGATGTCCCTCCCTGCTACAAGGGAGAGGGCCCAGACCTTATACAGGCCTCAAAGTACATGGGCAAATCTGAGGCCCATTTTCTCAACCAACTCACACAGTGCTTGTGAAAAGGCCGTTGAGTTCTGGTAGTGCATTTGACATTCATAAAAATCAACATTTTGTCTTTGCCTCTGACTCTGTGGGAGAGCTATTATGTTTCAAAATACGGTGTGAAATTAAACGTAAATCAACTTTTTCACCAAATGTAATGCATTAGTATTCTGTCATAAATGCCACGTTTAAACATTTCTAAAGGAGCCCACATCATCTACATGCTGGTGACAGTTGGCTAGCACTGCTTACCCAGCACATTAATAAGTCTATTAAAAGACCAAAAAGAAAGAGTACTGAAGTTGCCTTGTGCTAGAAACAAAGAACCCTTTCTTTAAAATGCCTTTTACCTTTTGTTCTTCAAACGCAATCATCTATTTTGAAATCAAAGCCATCAAATCATGTTCGCTATGCAAATTGCAGAGGGGGGTTGGGTGGTTCAGCTCTTCAGATCGCTTTTGTCTCTAATGGTGTTTTCTATTTTTTCTATTTATCAGCAAAGGGACTTCATCATCTTCTGGATGGTCTTTTTTTGTTTTTGTATTGCAGTCAACTGCAGCAGAGCAAGATTTACACTGAAAAATAAGTCAGCGAAAGAAAGTAGGCTTCATTCTATAACTCCACACACTAACTGGTTTTGTGTGCTCTTAGGTGTGCTATTGGGCTGGCACGGTATTTGTATTATCGCATAACCGACCAATAGGGATGAAGACCATCATAAAAATAAAATACAAGTCATAACAGTATTTTTTAAATGTTTTTTATGAGTCGGCAAACTTTACCCAAAATCAGTCAAGTAAAAGTAAGACTGATTCACATCTAACAGCTGATATAAACATTATGCTTTGGGGCTGTTTTTCTGCAAAGGGACCAGGACGACTGATCCGTGTAAAGGAAAGAATGAATGGGGCCATGTATCGTGAGATTTTGACTGAAAACCTCCTTCCATCAGCAAGGGCATTGCAAATGAAACGTGGCTGTGTCTTTCAGCATGACAATGATCCCAAACACATTGCCCGGGCAACGAAGGTGTGGCTTCGTAAGAAGCATTTCAAGGTCCTGGAGTGGCCTAGCCAGTCTCCAGATCTCAACCAAATAGAACATCTTTGGAGGGAGTTGAAAGTCCGTATTGGAGATCTGCATGGAGGAATGGGCCAAAATACCAGCAACAGTGTGTGAAAACCTTGTGAAGAATTATGAAATTCCATCCCTAACTATAAAAAATCTGAAATTTCCATCCCTAACTATAACATTTTCCGACAAGATAGAACTGCCAAGGGCGGTGGAGTTGCAATCTACTACAGAGATAGCCTGCAGAGTTCTGTCATACGATCCAGGTCTGTGCCCAAATAATTCGAGCTTCTACTTTTAAAAATCCACCTTTCCAGAAACAAGTCTCTCACTGTTACAGCTTGTTACAGACCCCCTTCAGCCCCCAGTTGTGCCCTGGACACCATATGTGAATTGATTGCCCCCCCATCTATCTTCAGTATTCGTACTGTTAGGTGACCTAAACTGGGACATGCTTAACACCCCGGCCGTCCTACAATCTAAGCTAGATACCCTCAATATCACACAAATTATCAAGGAATCTACCAGGTACAACCCTAAATTCGTAACCATGGGCACGCTCATAGATATAATCCTGACCAACTTGCCCTCTAAATACACCTCTATCATCTTCAACCAAGATCTCAGCGATCACTGCCTCATTGCCTGCATTCGTAATGGGTCTGCGGTCAAACAACCACCCCTCATCATTGTCAAATGCTCCCTAAAACACTTCAGCGAACAGGCCTTTCTAATCGACTTGGCCCGGGTATCCTGGAAGGATATTGATCTTATCCCATCAGTAGATAGCCCTTGGTTCATCCCAGACTTGACTGCCCTTGACCAGCACAAAAACATCCTGTGGCATTCTGCATTAGCATTGAATAGCCCCCGCGATATGCTAATTTTCAGGGAAGTCAGGACCCAATATACTCAGGCAGTTAGGAACTCTATCCCCCCCTGCATCTTCACCCAAATCCAGACAGCTGATGTTCTGAAAGAGCTGCAAAATCTGGACCCCTACAAATCAGCTGGGCTAGACAATATGGGCCCTCTCTAAAATGATCAGCCAAAATTGTTGCAACCCTATTACTAGCCTGTTCAACCTCTCTTTCGTATCGTCTGAGATCCCCAAAGACTGGAAAGCTGCCGCAGTCATCCCCCTCTTCAAAGGGGGAGACACTCTAGACACAAACTGTTATATATCTATATCCATCCTGCCCTGCCTTTCTAAAATCTTCATTAACAAACAGATCACTGACGATTTCAAATCCCACCATACCTTCTCCACTATGCAATCTAGTTTCCGAGCTGGTCATGGGTGCACCTCAGCCACGCTCAAGATCCTAAATGATATCATAACCACCACCGATAGAAGACAGTACTGTGCAGTCGTCTTCATCGACCCAGCCAAGGCTTTCGACTCTGTCAATCACTGCATTCTTATTGGCAGACTCAATAGCCTTGGTTTCTCAAATGACTGCCTCACCTGGTTCACCAACTACTTCTCAGATAGAGTTCAGTGTGTCAAATCGTAGGGCCTGTTGTCCGGACCTCTAGCAACCTCCATGGGGGTGCCATAGGATTCAATTCTCGGGCCGACTCTTTTCTCTGTATATATCAATGACGTCGCTCTTGCTGCTGGTGAGTCCCTGATCCACCTCTACGCAGACGACACCATTCTGTATACTTCCGGCCCTTCTTTGGACACGGTGTTAATAAACCTCCAAACAAGTTTCACTGCCATACAACACTCCTTCCGTGGCCTCCAACTGCTGACAAATTCTAGTAGAACTAAATGCATGCTCTTCAACCGATTTCTGCCCCATATTGTATCCACCACTGCGACCTGTATGCTCTCATTGGCTGGCCCTCACTACACATTCATCGCCAAACCCACTGGCTCCAGGTCATCTATAAGTCTTTGCTAGGTAAACCCCCGTCTTATCTCAGCTCACTGGTCACCATAGCAACACCCACCCATACCACACGCTCCAGCAAGTATATTTCATCCCCAAAGCCAACACTTCCCTTGGCTGCCTTTCCTTCCAGTTCTCTGCTGCCAATGATTGGAACGAATTGCAAAAATCACTGAAGCTGGAGTCTTATATCTCCCTCTCTAACTTTAAGTATCAGCTGTCAGAGAAGCTTACCAATCACTGTACCTGTACACAGCCAATCTGTAAATAGCAAACCCACAACCTCATCCCCATATAGTTATTTATCCTCTTGCTCTTTTGCACCCCAGTATCTCTACTTGCACATCATCATCTGCACATCTATCACCCCAGTGTTAATGCTATATTGTAATTATTTTTGCCTCTATGGCCTATTTAATTGCCTTACCTCCCTACTCTTCTACATTTGCACACACTGTACATAGATTGTTTTATTGTGTTATTGACTGTACGCTTGTTTATGTGTAACTCTGTATTGTTTTTGTCTCACTGCTTTGCTTTATCTTGGCCAGGTCGCAGTTGTAAATGAGAACTTGTTCTCGACTGGCCTACCTGGTTAAATCAAATTTAAAAAGGGTGTCTGCACATCTGTCAATCCATTTAAACGTGGATGTGATATCTATCCTTGACGGAATTCAATTTTATCCTGATATTGGTAAATCAACCCTAACAACAAGGTAATTGGCACCCCAATATCTCCCCTATAGCTTATTGATCACCAAGGGTCCAAAACAGTCAAATCACCATATTGCCCTGTGGATTTGCAATGGGATAAGAAATGCATCAATGATTGGGCTGTTCATTCAAATGTGTAATGTTCAGGTCTTTCTTCTCCTGTGTTGTTCCATACACAGACTAATAAGAGACATCATCAATAGTGCCAGAAGTATGACAGCTGTAATTTCTCTCTCTCCTTCTTCTCCCTCTATCTCTCACTCTCTCTGAAGTCAAAATAAGTACACTCCTGAGGTCATAAACCCAAAACAAAGCATTTAAGGCTCTAAGAGGGATCTAAAATGGCCACTCGGGAAGATTCACGAGGTACGTAACAGCTTTATGGCATTGTTTCCTGGGTTTAAAAAGGAAATAAGGGCTGCAACATATTAAACGAACGAGGTTGTGAATCATGAGGGGAAAGAACTGGGTGGCAAAGTGAGTCCATGGTCACACCCACAGGGAGTCCGTCTCTATCCTTACAAGACAAGCAGGCTGAAAATCACATGATCAGCATTGTCCACTAAAACAGCAATGACACAATGCAACTCCTGTTCATCTACATTACTAGACATCTGAATACAAATAGGAAAGACAGAAGTAGAGATTGGCCCTCAAGTGCACTAGCAACTGGAATGACTCTCACCCAGATGGGAACACTTTTTAAAAAAGCCAAGATTGACAGCCAGTCTAACTCGGCTGTTCACTCCAGTATCGAGGAGGAAAGGAGGGCAGAGAAGAAGAGGGCTGTTGCGTTCTTTTTTTCAGTACTCCTGCTTCTTAAAAATCAATACCTAATTACCTGAAAATGCTTTTTTTTCAGTTTACGTCAGCGTCAACTGCAGAGACTAAGAGGGGAGAGGGGGAAGAGGGGGGCAAGGTCATTACCAACTTCCTTACTCTATCACCTTCCACATTCCTACACACTTTTTTTCCATCGTTCAAAACTTTTCCTCCCTCTGTTTCTACCACAAATCTGCTGTCCCTTGTTTTGCTCTCATTTTTCTGAAAGGGGAAAAGGGCATGCTGAACAGAGAACACCATACATAGAATATAAGAACAGAACAGTGCCTGAGCATTCCCAAAAAGCAGCTAATAAAATTCTGCTGTATAATGTGCTCTGGGTGAATAGTTTCGAGCATTTGTTTTCTGAGTTTTATGGCTCTTGCAGTCATATGGATATTCACTGAGCAATCCTTCATTTGACCTATGACCTTTGTGGACCAGGACTAGCATGACATTAGAGATGAGGCACCCTTGTCTTGAAGGGTGCCTAAATGGAAAGGACAGAAATAGGATGGCGTGAAACACCAACGTATTTAGGCCTGTCTGGTCCACAATTATAAAGGCGAAGGAAAAAGAGGAAGAGACTTAAGCCTTACAACTCTTACCTACCCTAACAACCTAATTCGCTCCTGCCTCTTCTCCCTCCTCCTTTGGTCTAACACTCTCCTCTGTTGTCCCCTTGTAAACATGTATATTGACTACTATTCAATGTAATAATAGAATGTTTAAAAAACACAAAGCAAAGTCCGTAATCACAGACATTCAAACTTCAAACACAATATCAAAACAAAAACCAATTAGTCTTTTAGCCGGGGGGTTGTGAGGCACACAGAGAGCTCTGTTCGCCTTCACCAGGAGCTGCTGCTACCACTACTGAAGACTTTAATTACCAGGAGAATGGATGAATGAATGACACAGAGAGAGAGAGAGGAAACAGGCCCTGGAGCAGGTCCACGCAGACATAACAATGATTCTTTGTACGGACATAAGGCCCCTGTACCCTTATTACCCTTATGCTAAACCCCCCTTTCCAAAGCCAAACAGACTCAGGGGCCTCTCTCATTAGCCTGTGTCAGGGAGGAAGGGAGGGGCCCCCAATGCCACAGCTTTAAGCACCATCTGTCAGAGCAGCTCACAGATTACTGCACCTGTACATAGCCCATCTATAATTTAGCCCAAACAACTACCTCTTCCCCTACTGTATTTATTCATTATTTAGTTCCTTTGTACCCCATTATTTCTCTCTCTACTTTGCACATTCTTCCACTGCAAATCTACCATTCCAGTGTTTTACTTGCTATATTGTATTTACTTCACCACCATGGCCTTTTTTTTGTCTTTACCTTCCTTATCTCACCTCATTTGCTCACATCGTATATAGACTTATTTTTCAACTGTATTATTGACTGTATGTTTGTTTTACTCCATGTGTAACTCTGTGTTGTTGTATGTGTCGAACTGCTTTGCTTTATCTTGGCCAGGTCGCAATTGTAAATGACAACTTGTTCTCAACTTGCCTACCTGGTTAAATAAAGGTGAAAGGTAAAAAATAAAAATGAAAAACCCCAGCACCGCCACCACAGCCAATGACACGCACTCAGTGACTTACACAATCCACATCCCTCACTAACTCACCACCTCTCTCCCTCTTTCATGCTCTCCTCTCTGTCCCTTTTCCAACAGGCTTGGGGCCCGAGGGAGTCAGAGGGAGTCAGGATAAGGCTAGGCCTGGGAGTTATGGTTTTAAGTAGAGGCAGCATTAACAAGCTAGGGGATATTGTCCATTTATTGAAGGCTAGTTAATAATTAATGTCTTACATGCAAGCTCATTAAAACACAGGGTGATAGTGGGAACATGAGAGAAAAGAGGGAAATGAATAGAATACAAACGGACAGTTAGTGAGAGAAATATGCAGATGCGGTGAAAGGGAACAGGAGGGAGGACAAGGAGGGCAAAAGATGAAAAGAGGAATGAAGAAAGACGACAAGGAAAAGACTCATTAAAACTCACTGCGGATTAGATCAGAGCACTTGATTGTTTGGGTTTTTGGTGTCATTTGAATTCAGAAGACATGTTGAAATATTCACACAATTAACTGTGGAGAATAAAAGGACAGACGAAGAGAGGGAGAAGAGAATTGAAGATCCAATGGTATGGTAGGGAGAGAATGAAGCGAAGCAGAGAGCAGCACACCGACTGCCTGTGAGACCGTCACTGTTGTGAGAGTTATGCTCTGGACCAATCATCACTATAAAGTTGTTTCCCATAAACAGAGGCTTGTTTAATTACTTAATCAACCAGTTCATTAGGCAGCAATTTGCCAGCAACAGGCACCAGTTTTAATTAGGACACAGAGGATTGGTTAGAGAAAGTCCTTCTGAAGGACTGGCTTGATTGGCCACACCATACCCAATGCTCGACAAGGCCAAATAAAGCTTGGGCCAGCTCATTGACAAAGCCAGGGCAATTCACTGATAGGCATTGTTTATGGCTAGATTGTCAAAGCAAGCTGTGGATATTTAATGACAATGACTGCCTAAACATTGGCCAACTCATTCATGGGGCCTGGCCACTAGTAGGTGAACTAAGCAGTCCTCTACTGGGTCCGGCCCAAGGATTAGTCCGGTTATTGTCATAGCCAGGCAAATGGTAAGGGGCCTCACTATATGGCCAGTCAACCCTAATCCACATACTGAGTACAGGTTATACCTAACCACTCTTTTAGCCTTTTCAAAACCCTGCTGTGAAATATTGTATCAAATCAAAGATTAAATATTTGATACAGGGTTTTTTCTCACCATGGTGTATATCAGTGCATTGATCTATAAGAAACCTTAAAAAACAGAGACAAGGGCATTCGATTTGTGCCCAATGGAAGGTCATTGGTTGCACCACTGATGCATGTTGGCAGCCTGGTCTCATAGTCTGGGCGTAACATAGTAAATGTAATCTTGTTCAAATCATATTAGTATGATACGTTGCATTTGGTATGGTTACATAAGACAGAAGGTTACTTAAGACAAAAACAAAAGTAGGGTGGTTGGTTCGGGTGGATGTAAGTAAGTAAGTAGCCTTGCACGAGACAGAATGGCTCATAGGAGCAGGATCCTATCTCCTGTTTCTGTAGCGCGAGGCAGCTTAATATACAAGTACACCCTCCTGAACAGGAAGTCAGTCTATCGCAGAGCCTTACCACCAATCAAACTCATTAATGCGGAGTGCCAAGCTGAGACGTAATGGGTCCAATTTTTACAGACTTTGGTGCAATTCAGCCAGGGATTGAACTCCCAACGTTCCAATCTCAGGGTGGACACTAAACATAAGGCCACTGAGTTGGTCAAGGTGCATTACGCGTGGATGGGTAAGCATATTACGCGGATGTGTTTGAATCTCATCTCAGACAACTTTAGCATATTAGCTCATTAGCCACTTCACAACTTCTTACTAATTTCTAGCTACTTTGAAACTACTTAGCATGTTAGCTAACCCTTCCCGTAACCCAAACCTTAACCCTTTATCCTAATTCCTAACCCAGGGAAATCCATCCCTAGCAAACACAGCTGGTTTTATCCAATTGCATTCTAAACTGAATATCATTATTAGGTGATTATTGGAGTCAGGTGTGTTAGCTGCGGCTGGGGCAAAACTGTGACACCAATCAGGCCCTTGAGGACTGGAATTGCCCACCCCTGCCCTAACCTAGCTAACATTTGTCCCAACAAATTGGAATTCCGAACATGTACATTTAGGAAATTCTAAACATATTGTTCAAATTGCAATTAGCAACATATGAATTGTAATTCGTAACATAACTAAATGGATGGACATCCACAAATTAATACATACTATACTGAAAAATAACATATTGAACTAATTGGAGTTTCCCATATTTAGTTTACTATGTTATGTCTACCCCTGAGTCCAGGTTGGCGTTTACTATGCTATTTACCACATCCATAGCTGATGATGCTTCACTGAGAGCGTCTAGGTATATCAATAAACCTGGTGAGACCAGCCCGACCTGTGGATTCTTCCCGAGTAGCCTACTCAAAAACATCCATTTAGACAAAATCCACATTAAAGTTTTAGATTTTTTTGAAAACCAGACAATCGTTAACATGAGAGGAACAAACCCCGCAAACCTGAAGGAAACGTATCTCATAATATAGTGTGTCGAACAGATAGCATTTAGGGGATGACCTTCTCTACAGCTAACTTCTTGACTGGCACAGCTCCACATCAAAATGTGATTCAGTGAAGTCATCATTTGTGGAGGTTTAGGGGGATATAGTCAAATAAATAAATCATTATAGGTACAATGCCTGTCACCCATCTAAATCAATGACCAGTATGAAATATTCCATGGCGCACCGACTGACTGCATATCCTTCACCAGGGTGCCGGGGACTGGCTGTCGCACGCGTCCCTCATCTGTACTAGCCTATATTTCGGGGAGGTAATATCTTATCAAATAATATTGGTGTAAATAATTGGTGTACTAGGCCTACAGATAGTTGCATTAACATTTAATTACCCCGCGGCATTTAATGATGGTCGTTAATTGAACAAAATTAACCAATCGAAGCCTTTAACGCAAAGATGATATATATATATATATATATCAATAATAAATGGATTCAATGTTCATCTTGTAGCCTAATGATTGAAGGGAATGTGTGACCCAAAAGTCAAAGTCCACCATCGTCTGGGTACCTCTGCCCGCCCTGCATCCATCAGAGGCGCCACGGAACCGGCTCCAAAGTTATCCCATCTAAGATCCTAATAGCTTTCCATTCCTTTAGAAGATAACACATCCACGTGCTTGCAATAGCCATGTTTAGGTAACACATTGTGTTCAAACGCGCTCACACATAGCAATACAATATCATAACTAAAAAAGAGAAACTCCTATAATTTACCTTCCACTGCGTAAACCGTAGCAATCACGCATAAAATCGCGCACAAATCCACTGACATGGCAAAGGTGGTCTGCCTTTCCTCTCCCTTTCAAAAAGGTGTAAACACAAGTCCTTCAGCTGCCACAGAATAGTATTCCACCAGTGATTATTTTGAGTCACATTTCAAACCGTACTGTACGCAGTGTATGAAAACCTAATACTTGGAGGCTTGTGGCACGAAGGGAATATAGGTGAAGCCGGATGCGAGAAAGACCTTGGTCCCCCTCCCCTCCACTTCTCACACCCCTTGAACACCTCTTGGCCAATCACGGAAAGAAGATAGTGGATCTCAAACCAATCCCAGCAGAGGACCCGCACAGAGTCCTACTAACATTTTCAAACTACTGAAAAGCCCCCGTGTTGCCTTGCGCTCATACTGAAGGGAAAGAGCAGCGACTAGTGGTCCAGAGAAAGTACTGCATGCACAGTTTCACCTGATAGGTGTTTTTAATCAAATTAATGTCAGTGATAAATGGTCTATGTAGATAATGTGATTGCATTTACCCATTATTTCTCATCCTATTCCATAAATCTAAGCAGTCCATGATGTTTTATGGCTATGCATAGTCATGAGAGTTATTTCCATAGCCCATGATGATATACTGAATTGTCACCTGTAATATCTGTATTTGATGAGAACAAAACCCATCACATGCAGGACGGCGACCGAATCAATGCATATCTGCCTTCTTTTACGATAGACCAACTTGTTGATTAAGTAGGCTCATAGATTTATGAATGGTTTATGTCCTGCAAGAGACTATGGCGGAGTCTTTTCCAACAACTGTGTCCATTACTGTGTCATCATGGCTTTGCATAGGAATTTTGAACGGGTGCATTGAGGTGAAAAAGTGTTGGCCTATGAAATGGTTTGGATTTATGTGTGCAGTAGTTATACTATGGGATCGCATGACCCTGCAGTTGGATAACAGGGGAAAGACCACTTCACCAGCCAATCAATCACGTTTAGCCTTCTTCACCTGAGGAAGAGAATAAGGTTTGTGTGTGTGTGTGTGTGTGTGTGTGTGTGTGTGTGTGTGTGTGTGCGTGCGTGCGTGCGTGCGTGCGTGCGTGCGTGTGTGTGTGCGTGCGTGCGTGTGTGTTTGTGTGTGTGTTTGCGTGCGTGTGTGTGTGTGTCTGCGTGCATCTGCATGCGGGCGTGTGTGTGTGCATAACTCACACACTACAGAACATTGAGAATGCTGGCTAATTTGAATGTTTGTTCTTGGTAATTCAATGATCATTTGTGTTTGTAACATGAATATTCCATAATTACAGGACATAAGTCAACTATAAGTGTATAAATCATTATTTTCTACCACTGATGTCCTCTATACATATATACATATATATATTCCCTTTCCCTATACAAACACCTTGAAAGTGGGTTGCCAGCATGAAAATTAATTGCGCGCCACTTCAATGTACTTTCTGCTATTTTCTAGAATCAAACTGAATTAATATAATAAGTATTTAGAAAAATGTGGAACACTTCACGTTGTAATGGTAATTTGAGTAATAAGAGTAATAAGAATAAATAGTGTCTAAATGCATAGAGTGTTGCATTAAATGTAATATGTATACATTTATTTCCCATTTTATATGTTAAATAATTTTGCGCATTGCATGGAATATACAATTACTTGCTGCCCTCACTAATTTTACTGTCTGCCTAAATAAGGGTGGAGAAGGCAAGAGCCTGTGAATCAGCAGCCCAGTCAGACAGACAGACCACACAATAATGTAGGCAGGGTGTGCCAACAGCCAGTGCTCTTCCCCTTCACACCCCACTGTGTTCTGTCCCCCGCCACTGTTCTCTAACCCCTCACACCCCACTGTTCTCTGCCCCTTCACACCCCACTGTTCTCTGCCCCTTCACACCCCACTGTTCTCTGCCCCCTTCACACCCCACTGTGCTCTAACTCTTCACACCCCACTGTTCTCTGCCCCTTCACACCCCACTGTTCTCTGCCCCCTTCACACCCCACTGTGCTCTAACTCTTCACACCCCACTGTTCTCTGCCCCCTTCACACCCCACTGTGCTCTAACTCTTCACACCCCACTGTTCTCTGCCCCCTTCACACCCCACTGTTCTCTGCCCCCTTCACACCCCACTGTGTGCTCTAACTCTTCACACCCCACTGTTCTCTGCCCCTTCACACCCGCTGTTCTCTATCCCCTCACACTCCACTGTTCTCTAACCCCTCACACCCCACTGTTCTCTAACCCCTCACACCCCACTGTTCTCTATCCCCTCACACTCCACTGTTCTCTAACCCCTCACACCCGCTGTTCTCTATCCCCTCACACCCCACTGTGCTCTAACCCCTCACACCCGCTGTTCTCTGCCCCTCACACCCCTCTCTGCCCCTCACACCCCACTGTTCTCTGCCCCCTCACACCCCACTGTGCTCTAACCCCTCACACCCCACTGCTGCCCCTTCTCTATCCCCTCACACTCCACTGTGCTCTAACCCCTCACACCCCGCTGTTCTCTATCCCCTCACACTCCACTGTGCTCTAACCCCTCACACCCCACTGTTCTCTGCCCCCTCACACCCGCTGTGCTCTAACCCCTCACACCCCACTGTTCTCTCACACCCCATCCCCTCACACTCCACTGTCCTCTGCCCCTTCACACCCCACTGTGCTCTAACCCCTCACACCCCGCTGTTCTCACACCCCACTGTGCTCTAACCCTCACACCCCGCTGTTCTCTGCCCCTTCCCACCCCACTGTTCTCTATCCCCTCACACCCCGCTGTTCTCTGCCCCTTCACACCCCACTGTGCTCTAACCCCTCACACCCCGCTGTTCTCTGCCCCTTCACACCCCGCTGTTCTCTGCCCCCTCACACTCCACTGTGCTCTAACCCCTCACACCCCACTGTTCTCTGCCCCCTCACACCCGCTGTGCTCTAACCCCTCACACCCCACTGTTCTCTGCCCCCTCACACCCCACTGTTCTCTGCCCCCTCACACCCCACTGTTCTCTGCCCCCTCACACCCCACTGTTCTCTGCCCCCTCACACCCGCTGTTCTCTGCCCCCTCACACCCCACTGTGCTCTGCCCCCTTACATGCCACAATGTGGCACTGAAGAGCTGTTCTACAGGCACAAGGTAACAAAACTCTCCCCCACTCCCATCCACACACACACACACACGCACACGCACACGCACACGCACATGCACACACAGATTTAGTGTGTGCTGTTACATTAGTTTACCCACTTGTCTTCATTAGCACACCTCACACATGCTCCCATTACATCTCCTTTAATTGGTAGATCTGCGGCTATTACACATATATTAATATATTTGCTGGCTACCCACACCAACCCACCCCATGCCTATTTCCTCCCCCAGCCTGACTCCCCTTCCTGCCTCCTCCCCTACACCCTGCCTCCCCATTACGAGCATCCTGCTTCAACAAGTGGCATACTCCCTGCACCTCCTCCCCTCCCCAGGGACACTGATGTACACAGGGCCTGCTGACGGAGCCTGATCCTCTCTTATCAATAAAGCAGCTCCGCTCACCTGCTCTACTTTCAACTACAGCCCTGTGCCGACTCTGTGGAGCTGGCTGACCTTTAGATGGTAGCAACCAGATAGTGTTGAAAAACATTTCTGCGCCCAATCCTACACACAGCTGCACATAAACGCACAGTGATGCACCACCTACACAGACACACGCACATGCACGTACCGCAACCTTCTGAGCACACACACGTACTGCAACCCTGCGCACACACACACACACACACACACACACACACACACACACACACACACACACACACACACACACACACACACACACACACACACACACACACACACACACACACACACACACACACACACACACACACACACACACACACACACACACACACACACACACACACACACACACACACACACTTGATATGTGCTATCAGCTCAAGGTAGCTAACCAGTGGTACAGAAGACACAGGAACAGAAGCCATGTATGAAACAGATGCATGAGATTGGTCAGCGCATTAATACTATACCACAGTTACAAAACTCTACAACCTTATCAATGAACCTGTCAGAGGTCCTCTCCTAATACCCTTCCTCTTCAGAACCCTCCAATATCCAATCACAACAATATCCTCACACAACAGCCCCTTTTTACACAGGACCCCCTTTAAATAGGAACCCACTGTATGGCGCACATAGGGGGGCATACAATTGGCCCCGCGTCATCTGGGTTAGGGTTAGGCCTGGGTAGGCCGTCACGGTAAAATAAGAATTGGTTCTTAACTGACTTGCCTAGTTCAATTAATGTTAAATAAAAATTAAATAAAAAAGTACATAGTACATAGTACACTACACGCTTTGACTCAGTGAGAAACTCAGTGTATTTGCTAGTCTTGTTATTGCCCGGCGCAGCAGTTATAATAAGAGACCTTTTGACCCTGGGGGTGGGGGGGGGTTATGTGTGCCGAAGTCCCACACTACAGAACATTATGAATGCTGGTTTGTCTCAATTTTTGTTACTTTATTATGTGGTAATCAAATATTTGTTGTGTTTGTAACATGAGTAGACATTAATTACAGGTAATAAGCCAACTATAAGAGTAAAAATCATTATTTCTACCACTGTGCATTATGCAGATAAATATGATTTTATTCATTCATTTCTTCAGCTCAAAATCTCCCCGTTGCTTGAACAGATCATCAAAATCACTTTCAGTCTGCAGAAAGAAGTATTTACTCTGCTCAATGTCCTGAGCAGCAATGATCCGGGCCAGCAGAAATTCTTCAATGACCTTGGATTCACAGGGCCTGTGTTGAACTCTGTGTGTGACGTTCCTGTAGGGTTCAATGACCAGGAGCCCAGACATGCCGGTGGATTTCGTCAACGAGGGCGTCTCCTGAATATTTCTCTGTAGGAACTCTGTATAAGTCTTTATCAAGCCAGGGATACTGAGTTGATAGTACTGGTTCAGGACATCTACAGGGCCTTCTGGTAAGGCAGTTAGACGGAACCAATGGATCCGCATGTGCATGTGGAACGCTGCCCCGTTCAGCCACTGTTTCACGCCAGCGGAGCTCATGCTACTCTCTATGACCAACTTTGAATAGAAGTTATCCAGTTCCTGTTTAAGCTTCTTGTCATAATGTTTGAGGAGCTCTGACATCCTCTTCTTATCATTGGCTATACCAGGAACTTGCTTTAGGTACTCACTGACAATAGGGCCGATTTCTGAAGAGTAATCCGCTCCAAAGATCCTCCTTATGGGGTCTATGTATGACCTTTGCTCATGGATCTGGTGAGTCAAGACCTCAAAGAGCAGTGACAGCGCCAGCGCCACAATACCCAGACCTCCCAGGCTCACCTTGGTGCTCCCTCCAAATGCAGATGTCAGATCCTGGTTAAAGGCTGTCAGTTGCTCAGCCGACATGTTCTGCTGGATGGCTGCATATTGATGTTCCAGAGCAGCAGTGGAGTTTTGGGATAGGAAGTTGGTGAGGGTTCTGTCCAGGGAGATGTCAGGAACGATGCCTGCATGGCTGGCTACCTCAAACAGACAGTTTATAGTTTCTGAAGATGGACTGCATGCTTTGTTACCCATGTTTGAGCTGTGCTATCTGTCTAACACGCTCCTCTTTCCTAAGACTTTGTCGAATACTGCCTGTTTATTTAAACACATGATGGGCTCAGAGTCTGAAGGACATTGTCCCGGCTAGGACAAACATCTAATAACCAAACAGCGGAATCTAGGGTTATTAGATGTCGGCAAATCTTTCATCCAATGGAAAATCAGGTCATTGACTGATGCTGACTTCAGACACAAACAGTACATACATTTATGCTGACACAGACTCCGCGTCTGGTTACACAATGCATTCTTTATCTAGCCATCCCAAAATATAAAATTCACCGCTACCTTTGATACTACCACTATACCCTTTAAATTAACTTATTCCATTACTTTCCAGATTGCAGCTAACATTAAATCACCTTAATTATAGTCATGATCGTCGTGATTCTTTTTGGCTATGAATTACTTTTCTGCAATTCAAAACCTTCCCGTTGGTTGATCAGTTTATAAAAGTCATGTTCAGACTGCAGAAAGAAGTCTTTGCTCTCTTCAATCTCCTGAGCAGCAATGATCCGGGTCAGCAGAGCGTCTCCAATGACCTTGGACTCACAGGGACTGTGTTGAACTCTGTGTGTGACGTTCTTGTGGGGCTCAACGACCAGGAGCCCTGGCATGCTGTTGGCTCCTGGCTCTGGTGGTATCTCCTGGATATTTTTGCGTAGGTGGGCTGTATAGAGCTTGACCAGGCTTGTGAACGCAGTCTTGTAGGAGAGACGCAGTGCTTCTGCTGAGCCTCGTGGAACGGAGCTCAATCGAATCTCATGGATCCTCATGTGCAGGTGGAAAGAGGCCCCACACAGCCACTGTTTCATGGCCACTGACCCCATGCGTTTCTTGTTCGTCATCCTCTCAAAATGGTCAATCAGCTCATACTTCAGGTACTGGTCATAGAGCTCTGTCACCTCTGCCATCTTGTTCATGTCATTGGCTATCTCAGGGACCAGCTTCAGGTATTCACTGATGAGGGACCCAATTCTTGAGGAATTGCCGATTCCAAAGATGATTTTGGTAGGGTCCATAGCATTCTTGCTGTCCCCATGCCTTTTTGCCTTGTGGGCTAAGACATCAAAGAGTAGAGACAGGGCTAGTGCCACAACACCCACACCCCCCAAGGCCACATTTGTGTTCCCTCCCAATAGAGACGTCAGGTCCTGGTTGAAAACAGTGAGTTGTTCAGCGGACAAGTGTTGCTGAATGTCTGCATAATGTTGTTCGAGAGCAGCACTTGAGTCCAGGGATAGGAAGCTTTGCAGTGTGTCATCCAGAGAGATATCAGGAACCAAGCTGCCTGCCCTGGCAACTGAGAACAGGTTGTCTATGGTTGCTGAAGATGGGAGGCAAGAAGTGATGCTTCTGAGCAGCATTATTCTCTTTCAGTAACTATCTTACTAATACTCTCTATATCACCTACTTTCTGGTGATTTCACTCTCATCTCAGCATCCGTAATATAATGATGAAACTAAATTACACTGGTTGTGTATTTGAACAGCATGTCTGTGTAGGACATTGTCCTGTTAAAGTCAATATTTGTTGACCCTTTTGGAGTTCATGGACCAAATCAAAAAGAACATACTGTGAAATGTAGACCACCATTTGAAAAAATAAGTCATCTGATGACATTGCACAACAAAAAACAGGCCAGCACCACTGCACTGACACGTATTCCACGTTGCAGTTCAGTTTACATGTATACCTGAGACACTATGCACTAATTCAAGCCAACCTACATGTTGTATGTGAATGTGGGCTCAAGTGAAGATTGGGTTTAGGTAAAGAACATCCTTACAGATGTGCATGAAAAGGTGGCATATGAGCATGAAAAACACACACACACACACACACACACACACACACACACACACACACACACACACACACACACACACACACACACACACACACACACACACACACACACACACACACACACACACACACACACACACACACACACACACACACACACACACACACACAGGTTCTGCTCTGATAGACTTGTATAAAGGAACTTACGCAAAAAGTAGAATCCTTGTTACTCTGCATTATTCAGGCTGGACCTACAAACAAGATCAAATCAGATACATAATTATTCTCTCACTGTCACATTATATTTTAAAATGTGTTGGCAGCTGTAGTTCATAGAAAAACACTTTATTGGAAAAGTAGCAGGCCTAAACGTTTGCATGATCCAGGATATAAAGGGTAAACAGCAACACTCCTGGGAGCAGTGGCCCAATAAAAGAAACCACCTTGGTTTTCAAGGAGTATTGGAAACATTCCCTGGAGCCCTGCATCCTCTAACTACAATGCCTTGCAAAAATATGAATCCCCCTTGGCGTTTTCCTATTTTGTTGCATTACAACCTGTAATTTAAATTGATTTTTTTTAGTCCCTGCCTGTGCTCCCTGTTCACCCATGACTGCGTAGACAAGCACGACTCCAATGCCATCATTAAGTTTACTGATGACACAAACAGTGGTAGGCCTGATCACCGACAAAGATGAGACACAAAATAGTCCACTTTTCAAACGGAAAAGTGGTGCATGCAGTATTCACCCCCTTTGCTATGAAGCCCCTAAATAAGATCTGGTGCAACCAATTACCTTCAAAAGTACATAATTAGTTAAATAAACTCCACCTGTGTGCATTCTAAGTGTCACATGATCTGTCACATGATCTCAGTATATATACACCTGTTCTGAAAGGCCCCAGAGTCTGCAACACCATTAAGCAAGGGTCACAACCAAGCAAGCGGAACCATGAAGACCAAGGGGCTCTCCAAACAGGTCAGGGACAAAGTTGTGGAGATGTACAGATCAGGGTTGTGTTATAAATACATTTCAGAAACTTTGAACATCCCACAGAGCGTCATTAAATCCATTATAAAGAATTTAAAAAATATGGCACCACAACAAACCTGCCAAGAGAGGGCCGCCCACCAAATCTCACGGACCAGGCAAAGAGGGCATTATTAAGAGAGGCAACAAAGAGCCCAAAGATAACCCTGAAGGAGCTGCAAAGCTCCACAGCAGAGATTGGAGTATCTGTCCATAGGACCACTTTTTAAGCCATACACTGCACAGAGCTGGGCTTTATGGAAGAGTGACCAGAAAAAAACCTATTGCTTGAAGAAAAAAATAATCAAACTCGTTTGGTGATCGCCAAAAGACATGTGGGAGATTCCCCAATCATTAACTCTGGTTAAATGTAACTTTTTGGCCATCAAGGAAAACGCTATGTCTGGCACAAACCCAACACATCTCATCACCCTGAGAACACCATCCCCACAGAGAAGCATTGTGGTGGCAGCATCATGATGTGGGGATGTTTTTCATTGGCAGGGACTTTGAAACTGGTGAGAATTGAAGGAATGATGGATGGCGTTGTGAGAAACCTGTTTCAGTCTTCCAGAGATTTGAGACTGTGTCACGCCCTGGTCGAAGTATTTTGTGTTTATCTTCATGTATTGGGTCAGGCCAGGGTGTGGCATGGGTTTTGTATGTGGTGTGTATATATTGGGATTGTAGCTAGTGGGGTGATCTAGCAAAGTCTATGGCTGTCTGTTATGCAGTGGTGCGCACGGTGTCCCCAGTGCGGGTGCATAGCCCTGTGCGGTATATTCCAGCTCCGCGTATCGGCCGGGCTAGATTGAGCGTCGAGCCAAATGCCATGAAGCCAGCTCTACACATCTGGTCCCCAGTGCGTCTCATTGGGCCGGCTTACATGGCACCAGCCTTGCACTCGGTGTCTCCGGTTCGCCTGCATAGCCCAGTGCGGGCTATTCCACCTCGCCTCACTGGCAGGGCGACCGAGATTATTCAACCAGGTAAGGTTGGGCAGGCTCGGTGCTCAAGAGCTCCAGTGCGCCTGCACGGTCCGGTCTATCCAGTACCACCTCCACACCCCAGCCCTCCGGTAGCAGCTCCCCGCACCAGGCTTCCTGTGCGTGTCCTCGGTTCAGTACCACCAGTGCCAGCACCACGCATCAGGCCTACAGTGCGCCTCGCCTCTCCTGCGCTGTCGGAGTCTCCCGCCTCTCCAGCGCTGTCGGAGCCTTTCTCCTCTCCTGCGCTGCCGGAGTCTCCCGTCTGTTCAGCGCAGCCAGAGCCGCCAGCCTGCATGGAGCAGCCAGAGCTGCCAGCCTGCATGGAGCAGCCAGAGCTGCCAGCCTGCATGGAGCAGCCAGAGCTGTCAGTCTGCATGGAGCAGCCAGAGATGTCAGTCTGCATGGAGCATCCAGAGCTGCCAGCCTGCATGGAGCAGCCAGAGCCGCCAGCCTGCATGGAGCAGCCAGAGCTGTCAGTCTGCATGGAGCAGCCAGAGCTGTCAGTCTGCATGGAGCAGCCAGAGCTGTCAGTCTGCATGGAGCAGCCAGAGATGTCAGTCTGCATGGAGCATCCAGAGATGTCAGTCTGCATGGAGCAGCCAGAGATGTCAGTCTGCATGGAGCAGCCAGAGATGTCAGTCTGCATGGAGCATCCAGAGATGCCAGTCTGCATGAAGCTGCCAGTCTGCAAGGAGCTGTCAGTCTGCAAGGAGCTGTCAGTCTGCAAGGAGCTGTCAGTCTGTAAGGAGCTGTCAATCTGCAAGGAGCTTCCAGTCTGCACGGAGCCGCCAGAGCTGCTAGTCTGTAAGAAGCCGCCAGAGCTGTCAGCCTACATGGAGCAGCCAGAGCCGCCAGTCAGCGTGGAGCAGCCAGAGCTGACAGTCAGCATGGAACTGACACAAACAGTGGTAGGCCTGATCACTGACAAAGATGAGACAGATACCTGGCAGTGTGGTGCCAGGACAACAACCTTTCCCTCAACCTGAGCAAGACAAAGGAGCTGATCGTGGACTACAGGAAATGGAGGGTCAAACACGCCACCATTCACATCGACGGGACTGTAGTGGAGCGGGTTGAGAGCTTTAAGTTCCTTGGTTTCCACATCACAAACAAAATATCATGGTCCAAACATAGGGAGGGAGCGACAGTGCTTATTCCCCCTCAGGAGAATGAAAAGATTCGGCATGGGTCCCCATGTCCTCAAAAAGATCCACAACTTCACCATCGAGAGCAACGTGACCGGTTGCATCACTGCCTGGTATGGCAACTGCTCGGCATCTGACCGTAAGGTGCTACAAATGGTAATGCGAATGGCCCAGTACATCATTAGGGCTAAGCTTCCTGCCATCCAGGACCTCTATACTAGGCGATATTAGAGGAAGGACCAAGAAATTGTTGAAGACTCCAGCCACCCAAGTCATAGATGGTTCTCTCTGGTACTGCAAGGTAAGCAGAGCACGGAGTGCCAATTCTAGGTCCAAAAGGCTCCTCAACAGCTTCTAACCCTAAGCAAAAAAACTTCTGAAAAATGTATCAAACTGCTACCCTTACTTTTTTTACACTGCTGCTACTCGCTGCTTATTATCAATGCATAGTCATCTTTACCCCAGGTATACGTACATATTACCTCAACTATCTATGTCCACGGACGTAGATTTTTGGTACAATATATACCGGACCAAATCTGAAAAATCATAGACGTTGTTTGATTGTTTGGTTCTGATTAGACCCAGTCCGGATGGGCCTTGATTTCAACAGCCACAGACAGACTGGCCTACATTTGGTCCAAACATAGACATCTATAATTGGTTCACATTTGATCTGGTCCAGACCGGCCTTGATCTGGCACAAACATAGATGTCTATGATTGGTTCAGATTTGGTCCTGTCCAGACCAGAACAAATCTTAACAAATCATAGACATCTATGTCCCAGGACCCCTTTTGTGATAGCAAATTCATTAGGAACCACCTCATAATCAAAACAAATCGAGTGAGATCAAAATAGTGTATGGCAGGATGAACCAGGTTCCTGGCCCTAGAAGAAGATTTGGCTGTTTTCAAGCAAAATTCCTGCAATTCTACACATTTTGTCATGGGACCGATATAAAACGTTGTTGATTTAATGGCCCAGTTTTATATCTATTCAGTACCAGTCAAAAGTTTGAACACACCTACTCATTCCATGGTTTTTCTTTATTTTTTACAATTTTCTACATTAAAGAATAATAGTGAAGACATCAAAACTATGACATAATACATATGGAATCAAGTGTTAAACAAATCAAAATATATTTTATTTTTATATTCTTTGAAGTAGCCTCCCTTTGCCTTGAATGACAGCTTTGCACACTCTTGGCATTCTCTCAACCAGCTTCATGAGGTAGTCACCTGGGAATGCATTTCAATTAACAGGTGTGCCTTGTTAAAAGTTCATTTGTGGAATTTCTTTCCTTCTTAATGCGTTTGAGCCAATCAGTTGTGTTGTTACAAAGTAGGGGTGCTATACAGAAGACAGCCCTATTTGATAAAAGGCCGAGTCCATATCATGGCAAGAACAGCTCAAATAAGCAAAGAGAAATTACATTCCATCTATACTTTAAGACACAAAGGTCAGTCAAGATGGAACATTTCAAAAACTTTGAAAGTTTCTTCAAGTGAAGTCACAAAAACCATCAAGTGCTATGATGAAACTGGCTCTCATGAGGACCGCCACAGGAAAGGAAGACCCAGAGTTACCTCATCTGCAGAGGATACGTTCATTAGAGTTAACTGCACCTCAGATTGTAGCCCAAATACATGCTTCCCAGAGTTCAAGTAACAGACACATCTCAACATCAACTGTTCAGAGGAGACTGCATGAATCAGGCCTTCATTGTCGAACTGCTGCAAAGAAACCACAACTAAAGGACACCAATAAGAAGAAGAGACTTGCTTGGGCCAAGAAACACAAGCAATGGACATTAGACTGGTGGAAATCTGAGAGAATGCCATGAGTGTGAAAAACTGTGACTACATTGAAGAATCTAAAATGTATTTATATATCAATACTCTTTTTGGTTACTACATGATTCTATATGTGTTATTTCATAGTTTTGACATCTTTACTATTATTCTACAATGTAGAAAATAGTAAAAATAAAGAAAAAATAGAATGAGTAGGTGTGCGTCCAAACTTTTGACTGGTACTATATATATGATTATAAGTCCAAAAATGTATGTAGCAACTACAGATTGCCATTTTAAGTATGTCAAAAGTGTGCTAGATTGAGCATGTGTCCATTAGGACTATGTTTTTTTTATCAGCATCAATTAGATTGGGCAATAAAAGCCTAATTTTTGTTCCATAGGCTGGTATCCGCACAATGCAGCTGTTGCAAGAGCGAAATGTTTCACTGGCTGTCCACTTGTTTCAAAAATAATGATTGATAGGCTTAACCTTCTTGAATTCATCCATTATTTGGCTCAAATAGACATTTAGAGTTGTGAACAGCCATCCACAATAACCACAATCTGTAAATTGCAAATAGCTAAATGAGAGAGCAGCAGTGTGATTCACAGCAATGCGCATTGTATATATCAATAATAAGTTATATCCGTATCGCCGTAGACTACATCCTTACCTCCAAGCATTTATTCAAATTTTTGGATGCCAACAACAGTCGCACCATTGGAAGACATAGCTTGGACTGTAGACTACAACATATTTTTTTACACAAACATCATTTCTGAATTTAAAAGTAATCCTAAAGGTAATCATGTCCTTTTTCAAAAGTATCTGTAATCTGATAACAATATTTTTGCTGGTAAAGTAACGGATTATAGTTACAGTTTTTTTGTAATCCCTTACATGTAATGGATTACATATCACAGGTGAAGAAGCCATGTAATCTTTTACTCCCCAACCCTGACCACGTGACAGACATCTGGCTTCTTCACCAGACATGATGCTTGGCATTCAGGCCAAAGAGTTCAATCTTGGTTTCATCAGACCAGAGAATCTTGTTTCTCATAGTCTGAGTCCTTTATGTGCCTCTTGGCAAACTCCAAGCTAGTAGTCATGTGCCTTTTACTGAGGACTGGCTTCCGTCTGACCACTCTACCATAAAGGCCTGATTGGTTGAGTGTTGCAAAGATGGTTGTCCTTCTCCACAGAGGAACTCTGGAGCTCTGTCAGAGTGACCATCGGGTCTTGGTCACCTCCCTCCATAAGGCCCTTCTTCGTTGATTGGCCGGGGAGCCAGCTCTAGGAAGAGTTTTGGTGGTTCCAAACTTCTAAAACTGCAAACCATGAAGAAAATATTCCAATGGAATCATCCTCTAAATAAAACCAAAGCAATATCACTAATGAAAGATATGTGCTGAATGACATAAGTCACATGGGCAGGCACACAACCATGAAGCTACTACTGGACAGGGAAGCAAACCCCAACTCCTCCATTGTGCCCATGCCTGTCTTCTTCCTGGTATCAAGGCAAGCCACATCCAGGCTGTCAGGCGTCTGCTGGAGTGTGGAGCAAGTGCCTGCCTTCAGAGGTGGGTTATCTCTCACCTTTATTTTACTCGTTCTCACTCTGAGTTAGCCCCACTAACAAAACATATTGGCTACTCCTAGCTGGCTCTAGTTGACTACACAGAGTTGATGTTTCAATATGACTGTGGTTGCTGGAATGGCTTAATGGTGACACAAAAGGCTAGGGCGGTTGGTTGGTCTATTCCAGTGGAAAGTTACAGTCAAATATCTCCTCTCATCTCTTGTGTTCCAGCAAAAGGGATTATACCCTCTGCACTTCGCTGCAGCTCTCACCAGGGCAGAGGGCCCAAAGATCACAGAGCTGCTGCTGCACACCGTGGGAGGGAGTTTGAAATAAGTAGGTTACCACTCTACTACTTCTCTCCTCCTCCCCTAGTCCCCTTATGTAATCATTCTAAACTTGGCATAGGGTTTTCTCCCAACTCTCCATGATGGTTCAGTGAGATCTCTCGCTGTGTTTAACACCAACCACTTAATTATTTCCATTGGATTTCCCCTCTCACACCCTCTCCATCCCTCAGTAGCCATTTAGTACATGAATACCCTGTGATATGTGAGGAGTAAATCTGAATCCGTCTTTTTCATGGCACAATGTGAAATGTTCCTGCTCTGTTCTCTTACATTAATTTGGTCCCTTCAAGTGTTCACAGACTGAGCTGTTTTGAACCAGACGGTTTTGTCCTCCAACAAAGAGTTAATTTGCTCTAACAAGGGCGTTCTAAGCTTGCAACGATTATGGGAAGGCGGGGAGCTGCCAATTTCAGCTGGATGGGAGGAAGGAAGGAAGGGAGCACATCCTTGAGAGGAGCTGAAACACATTGGGAGGGAGGGAAGCTGGAAGAAATGCTGGGGGGCATGAAAGGAGCTGGTTGGGACATCACACACAGTCAGGCTGGGATGAGTTGGTTTGGATGAGCGTGTGTGTGTGTGGGGGGGGGGGGGGGGGAGTTCAGACACTTGTTGTAGTCTAGTTGGCCAGGTTCTCCCAAACTTGGTCCTGCCCCCCCTCCCCACGGGGTGCAAGTTTTGGTTTGCCCTAGCACTACACAGCCGATTAAAATAACCAACTCATTATCAAGCTGTGTAGTGATAGTGCAAAACCCAAACGTGCAGTTTGGGAAACCCTGAACTACTAGACTACAACAAGGGTGTGACCCCTTGTATTAGGCTCCTGTACGAGTTCGGACAAGGAAATTACACATTTAAAGCTATACAAGTTTTAGTCACTAGATGGAAGCAAAGGCATTGTTATTGCATGTACATGAGAAAAGGGTTTTGAAGAAACGGAAGAAAAGGTCTGAGGTTAACACAGACCTTTTCTGTGTTTCTTCCAAAACCCTATTCTTTCCCCATTGATTTTTCCAATAGCAATGGCTGAACAAACCAGAGGTAACCTATCAGAATCCTGAGAGGTTCAAGGAGAAGCTGGCAAGAGGGTTAGTTTAGGGTAGGATCAGAGTAGGATAAGGCCCTATCTTCACTGCAGGACATTATTTCTGTCAGTCACGACCCATTAGACGCTAGAGAGATTGGGAATAAGCATGGCACTGTGTTTGTGTCCACAGCTTAGCCCAATGACCCAAACAGCTCTGTGTTGAAAGCCAAAAGCAACAAGTGGTCTCAGGATCCAGACACTCAAAGACGATACTTATGAGCCGGGGTCAAAACCTGGCCCAGAAACTCTCAGAGACACTTTGAAAACATGAAAAAGAACTGATGACAGCGTCATCTGACAGCTACACAGAGACAGATCCTGCTATATTAAAGCACTTTGGGAGTAGAATTTCTCTAGAAACATGGAGTGTGGTGACTTGATTTCATGTGAAATTGTGTGCCAGATGATTTGAGAGACTTGATAATGTGCAGGAAGATAAACTAATGATAATGAAACATTGTATGGACAGCATCCTAGTACTGTTGACTCTTGACTCTATTATATCCCAAGTAGCAGTTAAAAAGAACAGTCAGTCAGGCATCTTTGTCATCACGTTTATAATAACTGACACAATCTAGGGGAAAAACGACAGGGCGTTGACATATTTTCACCTCGGCATTGTTGCAAATGTTTTCTTTTTTTTCATAACTTGGACACTTTTTCAAATTGTCACATTGTACTTATGCCTCCCACGGTAGTTGGACAATTAAGCGTATTCACAAAATACTTGGGGCTCCTGTTTTTCTTTTCATCCATTTATTCCGAATACATAAACTCATTCACACCCTGACACATAAAAACACACTCACACCAGACCTGGGTTCAAATACTATTTCAGGTATTTTGATTACTTTTCAATACATTTTTTAAAAAGTATTCAGACAAAATTATAAAAAATAAAAAACAGTAGTTGATTATTGGAATGTATTTAGAAATATACTTGGAAAGTATTTGAAAATACTAAAATACATGGCTCGAATACACTCCCATGCCTTTAACAGGTATTTCAAATATTATTTTAAATAAGTATTTGGAAAATACTTTCAAATGCAATTTGGTCAACTATTTGGTTTTTACAAATAATCATTCAAATACTCAAAAGTAATTATTTTGGGCTGTGTATTTGAAAATACTCAAATATACAGAACAAGTATTTAAATAACAATTACTCAAATACACGTGTTTGTACCCAGATCTGCACCACACACGTATGGTAATCAGCCAGTCTGTATCTGTATCCAAATCAATCAGCACTTCAACATGGCTCTTCTCACCCATTGATTTTCCATTGTGCTGATTTCTCTGTGCATTGAGAGAGGGCCTGCTCATCGATTGCTCAGCATGCGTTGGCCCTGGGATCTGCACTGAGGAGCCCAGTGTTAGGTTTACAGCACAAAGAGTTTAAATTAAGAGCTATAAGAATCTGCAGGTAACAGGGAATGGGCCTGTGTTGTGTTGATCTTCTTCCCACCTCAATTAAAGTAAGGGAAATTAAGAACACAATATCTCTCTACTGAATGTGCCTGGGTACCGTATGAAAAGCAGGTTAAGGAAGAAACATGCAGTCTCATGGGCCTGTGTTGAAGGAGAAACAAGGTGCAGTGCAAATTTAGGGGATGGTAAACAAGACTGGAAAGCCGTATTCATGCTCTCAGTCTGTTGTTTCCGTTTCATTTAGCTCTATTTTCAATGCTTCTTTCCTGGGAAATCAGACGCTGTTTTCACACAGTCTTAAAGCATGCATTTTACATGCATCCATTCATACTGTGCCTATATGCAGTCAGTCAAACAGTCACACACACAGTTTTACACAAAGTCAAAGACAAGCATTCACACACTTACATACCGTACACCAGTACATTGACACCTACACTGCGTTACATTAACGGACACTGTGTCACCAGATCTTCCCCATTCTAACATCCACATACTGTCTGGATGTCTTAAACTACTCAACCCCAACATATGAACATTTAATCACCATTGGCCATACATACACAATTTGCCACTACATCAGATGTATTCTCTGCTATGAGACTTGTAACTGTACACACACAGACACTTTGAAATGGTCCTCCTGTGTGTGACAAGGGGGGGAACATGAGCCAGCTCCAACAATGCACGTAGATCACTGACTACACCTTATCACAATCTCATTACAATCTCACATTCCAGCAATGTTTGGAGAACATGTGACTGCGTTTTAGTCAAGGCATTCCCACTCCACATCCAGCTGTAGTCAACTGTGTAGAAGGCAGGTGGGGAAGGTTCAGACCCCTAAGCTTGGGTTAATGACCATAGATTACATTATATTATAAGACACAGAAAATATGTACAAAAAGGTGGACCCGTCTTGTTTTTTTGGACAGGTCGCTAGGATGTGTTGAGTGAACAATACTAACCAAGGTCTCCGTCATCATGCCACAACTGGTACACTATGATTGAAATTGTTCTGAAAAAAAGATCTGTAAAAAGATCTGCGTGTGTGTGTTGGGCTTCTTTCGGCATGTGTAAATGCTGTGTGTTTCTGGCTAAGTGAACTATGCATTATCACCTGACTGCTAACAGAATGGTGGTTTTTACAAGTTTTAAGACCAGATGGATAAATGAAAATATCACAGAGTCAGGCCCAGCGAGAGGCTTATAGGCCTAGTCTGACAAAAGTGGTTTTCTACAGTCCTTCGGCAGAGGTCAGGTATATAGTTATACTGCTTTCACAGATGCCCTCTCAAGTGAAGTTTGTCAATGGTGCTGTGTTAATGTGCTATTGATGCAAGTATATTACAAGTACAAGAAACCATTATTTTTGATTTAATATACTTGAGAGATCCAAATTCCCTGTCACTGTGATTGATATGAAAAACAAATGCATTGGATTAGCACACTGAAAGATACACACCAAACCGTCTCTCACAGTGCTCTCACAACATCACTGTCAAGTTATTGGCATTGTTAGAACATTGCAACAAGGTCACATTGACTTTACATTGAGTGGCATGATCGCTAAGAAGCTTGTGCCATCCAAACATTGCATCGAGCATGTGAACCATTCTTGTTCACCACCCAAGCATAGAAACAAGAAAAATAAGCCAAAGACCAGCTCTACTTGCCACATTTAAAAAAAAAAATCAAAACAAGAAAAAATTATTAGGACATTTCTTTGTGTTTCTCTCATTAAAATGAAAGATAGTCCATTCATTCAATAACAATCCTTTCCTATTTGGCAAAGTTACCCACCCATCCCCCTTTTTTCTCTCTTCTATTCCATCTCAGAGCCCTACTCCAAAACACAGTCTCGACTGGATGCACCACCGGTCCATTATCGCCTGCGCAGCAGTGTGGCCAATGAGAGCAGGAGGAGGAGGATGGAGGGGTGGGTCTGGGTTCCTGTGCCCTTCACCTTCTTGTTCTCAGGATGATTGTAGTATCTGGTGCTGTCTGCTTTGGGCACAATGACACGAGGTCCATTACGGGCACATGACTCGCCTGTACACATTCCACTTCCTGAACCACTGACGTCATCACCTGGAGACAAGGGAAAGGCCTTGGTTAATTGAAATTAGGATATCAGTGAGACCAAGCGGTTCAACATGTTTCTGATACACTCCCAACTCTAACCTGCACATCCAATAGCCCCCATCCCCAAATCCAATACCCCATACCCTCTCACCCTGTCTACTATACTCTCGGCCCTTACTCCCTCCTCTCTCAACCCTCCTCCCCCTCTCCTCTCCCGCCCGTCACTCACTGGCATCCTGGAAGTCCACGTCATTGCCGTTGAGGGCGTTCCTCAGACGGTTGGTCATGATCTTCAACTGCATGATCTGCTGGCGGATAGTCATGTCTGGCTTGGTGATGTCGATGTCCACTTCTGGGTTGTTGATCTGGCTGGCCAGGCCGTCACCCATCACCTCAAGAAGATACCTGGACACAGAACACATCAACACGTCACTTCGCAGGCAACGCATTTGGTACTACTGTGGATTTCTGTGGCACCACATTGCAGGAGGATGACAACATTTTGGACTAGGCCTCCTGCTGCACATTATTGTAATGTGAATTTGGACCATGTTGGAGATGTATGGCAAGTAGGTTTTTGTGGGTTTTTTCTGTTCTAATCTGTGGGTATTTATGTTTGGACAAATCTATTTTCTTTCAGGGATTTAGTCTATCGATTTCACCAGTTATTGATTTGTCATCCTTTGTACTGTATGTGTCTGTCCATCTAGTCGGAGGACGAGCAGTTGCCGCACCAGGCAGTGATGCAACCAGTCAGGATGCTCTCGATGGTGCAGCTGTATAACCTTTTGAGGATCTGAGGACCCATTCCAAATCTTGTTAGTTTCCTGAGGGGGAATAGGTTTTGTCGTGTCCTCTTCATGCCTGTCTTGGTGTGTTTGGACCATTCTAGTTTGTTGGTGATGTAGACACCAAGGAACTTCAAGCTCACAACCTGCTCCACTACAGCCCCGTCGATGAGAATGGGGGCGTGCTCGGTCCTCCTTTTCCTGTAGTCCACAATCATCTCCTTTGTCTTGATTACGTTGAGGGATAGGTTATTATTCTGGCACCACCCGGGCCAGGTCTCTGACCTCCTCCCTATAGGCTGTCTCGTTGTTGTCGGTGATCAGGCCTACCACTGTTGTGTCGTCTGCAGACTTAATGATGGTGTTGGAGTCGTGCCTGGCCAAGCAATCGTGTGTGAACAAGGAGTACAGGAGGGGACTGAGCACGCACCCCTGAGGTTTCTCCAGTGTTGAGGATCAGCATGGCAAATATGCTGCTACCTACCCTCACCACCTGGGGCAGCCCGTCAGGAGCTGTAGTCAATGAATAGCATTCTCATGTAGGTGTTCCTTTTGCCCAGGTGGGAAAGGGCAGTTAGGAGTGCAATAGAGATTGCATCATCTGTGGATCTGCTTGAGCGGTATGCAAATTGGAGTGGGTCTAGGGTTTCTGGGATAATGGTGTTAATGTGAGCCATTATCAGCCTTTCAAAGCATGTCATGGCTACGGACATGAGTGCTACGGACATGAGTGCTACGGGTCTGTAGTATTTAGGCAGGTTACCTTAGTGTTCTTTGGCACAGGGACTATAGTGGTCTGCTTGAAACATGTTGGTATTACAGACTCAATCAGGGACATGTTGAAAATGTCAGTAAAGACACCTGCCAGTTTGTCAGCACATGCCTGGGGCACACGTCCTGGTAATCCGTGGCCCAGCGGCCTTGTGAATGTTAACCTGTTTAAAGGTCTTACTCACGTCGGCTACGGAGAACTTGATCAAACTGTCGTCCGAAAAAGCTGAACATAGAAGTGATTTAGCTCGTTTGATAGGCTCGTACCACCTATGCAGCTCGCGGCTGTGCTTCCCATTGTAGTAAGTTTGTAGGGCCTGCCACAGCCGACGAGAGTTGGAGCCGGTGTAGTACAATTCAATCTTATTCCTGTATTGGCACTTTGCCTGTTTGATGGTTCGTCCGAGGGCATAGCAGGATTTATTATAAGCTTCAGGGTTAGAGTTCTAAGAAAATATTGTCTGCTAAATTAACTAGTGTAGCCCAAAGCCATATGGCATAGCCAGAACAAATCAAATGTAATTTGTCACATACACATGGTTATCAGATGTTAATGCGAGCGTAGCGAAATGCTCGTGCTTCAAATTCCGACAGTGCAGTAATATCTAACAAGTAGTCAAACCTTATACACACAATGTAAGAGGATGGATATGTAAACATTATTAAAGTGGCATTATTTAAAGTGACTAGTGATACATTATTAAATCCATTTATTAAAGTGGCTAGAGAATTGAGTCTGTATGTTGGCAGCAGCCTCTCTATGTTACTGATGGCTGTTTAACAGTCTGATGGCCTTGAGATAGAAGCTGTTTTCAGTCTCTCATTCCCAGCTTTGATGCAACGGTACTGATCTCGCCTTCTGGATGATAGTGGGGTTAACAGGCAGTGGCTCGGGTGGTTGCTGTCCTTAATGATCTTTTTGACCTTCCTGTGACATCGGGTGCTGTAGGTGTCCTGGAGGGCAGGTAGTTTGCCCACGGTGATGCATTGTGCAGATCCCTCTACCTTCTGGAAAGCCTTGCGGTTGAAGAAGGTGCAGTTGCCGTACCAGGCGGTGATACAGCCCGACAGAATGCTCTCGATTTGGCATCTGTAGAAGTTTGTGAGGGGTTTAGGTGACAAGCTAAATTTCTTCAGCCTCCTGAGGTTGGAAAGGCGCTGTTGCTTCTTCTTCACCACGCTGTCTGTGTGGGTGAACCATTTCAGTTTGTCCGTGATGTGTACGCTGAGGAACTTAAACTTTCCACTTTCTCCACTACTGTCCTGTCGATGTGGATAGGGGGGTGCTCCCTCTACTATTTCCTGAAGTCCACGATCATCTGTTTTGTTGATGTTGAGTGAGAGATTATTTTCCTGACACCACACTCCGAGGGCCCTCACCTCCTCCCTGTAGGCTGTCTTGTCGTTGTTGGTAATCAAGCCTACCACTGTGGTGTCATATGCAAACTTGATGATTGAGTTGGAGGCATGCATGACCATGCAGTCATGGGTCAACAGGGAGTACAGGAGAGGGCTGAGAACGCACCCAGCGGGGTGGAAATGGATCAGCGGGGTGTAAATGTTGTTTCCGACCTTCTCCACCTGGGGGGCGGCCAGTCAGAAAGTCCAGGACCCAGTTGCACAGGGCGGAGTCGAGACCTAGGGTCTCGAGCTTAATGATGAGTTTGGTGGGTACTATGGTGTTGAATACTGAGCTGCAGTCAATGAACAGCATTCTTGCATAGGTATTCCTCTTGTCCAGACGGGACAGTGTGATGTGATGCAGTGCAGTGTGATGACTAGGATAGGGATTGATTGAATATGTCCATAAACACACCAGCCAGCTGGTCTGCACATGCTCTGTCGATGCGGCTAGGGATGCAGTCTGGGCCGGAAGCCTTGCGAGGGTTAACACATTTAAATGTTTTACTCATGTCGGCCACGTGGCCACGTTGAAGGAGAGCCCGCAGCCTTTGGTAGCGGGCCGTGTCAGTGGTACTGTATTGTCCTCAAAGCGCGTAAAGAAGTTATTTTTGTAATCCTTGATTGACTGTCGACGTTGCCACATACGTCTCGTGTTTGAGACATTGAATTGCGACTCTACTTGTCTCTGTACTGACACTGCTTGTTTGATTGCCTTGCGGTGGGAATTAGCTACACTGTTTGTATTCGGTCATGTTTCCAGTCGCCTTGCCATGATTAAATGCAGTGGTTCGCGCTTTCAGTTTTGCACGAACGCTGTCATCAATCCACAGTTTCTGGTTAGGTAAGGTTTTAATAGTTACAGTGGGTACAACATCTCCTATGCACTTCCTAATAAACTCACTCAGGAGACAGCGTATACATAAAGGGCACATACGTATAGGGCCTAACATAAGGACAACTCAGCGTATGCTATTCTGTTCTTCTAAAATAGACAGCTTTCTTTTCATATCATGTTTCTTTAGAACTGTCTAAAATAAATAATGGATTTATTGTGATGGTGTAGGCTATATTACATGGATTTATTAGACATAGACCAAAATGTAGATGTTCCAAAGATCTGCATCAGTGGCTTGTAGGCTGTGCGTGGAAGCCAGGAGATGCTAAATGTGTTTATGTTAATTAACAGTCAGTTACCGTGAGACTGGCAGTTATTTGCTTGACAATCACCAGATGAGAACATTTCATGACCGCCACAGCCCTAACTACATGCATTACTAATGGTCCCATTGCCTTGGAGTTGCAGTTTTATGACATGGCCTGTCACATATTTCAATATCTCAGCATCACACACACACGCACATACACTTTTATATCAGCATCCAATGCTGCTTTAACGCTAACACAAACACGCCCATGAACCCACAAGTACATACATTTTTTATGACACAGTCATTATTCAGCGTAAACGGTCCTCCATAAATCAAAATGCCCCATCTCAATCCAATAAGGAAGGAGTTGTGGCTCTGCAGAAGGGGAGGTAAACTGCTCAATCATCTATTTAGTTCACAGGGTCTTGGGGATTCACTCTAGCCAGAGAGAGCGTTGCATGACAAATAGGCAGTGCTGTGTCTATAGCTCTGTGAATGGTTAGAATGTTCATCCTCATTCTAAAGGGCATCTCAGGGTTCCACTTCCAACACAGTACAGATGTTCTCAGACATTTGAAGCGGGATAGTACACCATGGGATGGTATGCTACATTATTCCTGTTGACAATGTGTCAGTAACAGTCTGTCTCTGCCAGACAGCTAAACTACAGGACAGGTGCTCATCATACCTGGCCTTGGTCATGCCATTCCAGCACTTGTCATCACTAGCTGCTCCTGCTGCCACTTTACTACTGCACAAAGCAGCTGGCAGCTGGACCCAGTACTGCTGCATCTCCCGCAGCTTACTGGACACATCAGATATCTAGGAGAGAAATGACAAACTAGTCAACACAAAACACGCATGTACACACACACACAGAGTGAGTGAGTGAGTGAGTGAGTGAGTGAGTGAGTGAGTGAGTGAGTGAGTGAGTGAGAGTGAGTGAGAGAGAGAGTGAGTGAGTGAGTGAGTGAGAGAGAGAGTGAGAGAGTGAGAGAGAGAGAGAGAGAGAGAGAGAGAGAGAGAGAGAGAGAGAGAGAGAGAGAGAGAGAGAGAGAGAGAGAGAGAGAGAGAGAGAGATTCTTGGTCTACTGGGTACATTAGACTCAACAGAGAGGATGTCATGCAGTTTTAATGACACACACACCTGCATCTCCAGCCGGACCCCTGCGGTGGGGCTGGGTTTGTACTCCATTACGGTGCTGGCGTGGTTAACTCTCTTCTTTCTCTCCTCAGACCCTGAACTTTGTGTGCCTGCCACCTTGGGGGTCCCACAGGCCTGTAACACCTACCACCAAACACACAGTAAAACACACACCTTTAGACATACACATCTGAGACTCAAACACATGTAAAATAGCATAGAGCGTGGGAGTAAAGGTTTAGTCAGCGTTTGTGGCTGGTTGAACGGACCTTGGTGGTGAAGACCTCTGTGTTCTCCTGCATGTAGAGGATGGCATCTGAGATACGGAGGGGGATGGAGTAGATGACCGCGTCCACACTGGGGTCAGAACTGAAACTAGATGCCACCTGCAGCATGGTGTCTGGACAAACAGAGACAGGATATTAACAAGGGGAAAGACTGAGTGTGTGCTTATATTTGCAGTGTGTGTGTGTGTGTGTGTGTGTGTGTGTGTGTGTGTGTGTGTGTGTGTGTGTGTGTGTGTGTGTGTGTGTGTGTGTGTGTGTGTGTGTGTGTGTGTGTGTGTGTGTGTGTGTGTGTGTGTGTGTGTGTTCGCACGTGTGTGTATGTGTGCGTACGTGTCCGTGTCCGTGCAGTCGGGCGGACATGTGTGTCTCTCACCGATGAGGTTCTGCCACTCGGTGTCGAGGTCGGCCTGGTTGGCGAGGCATCCCTTCATGACGTTTCTGCAGTAGTTGGCACATGGCTTGACTGAGGCCAGGCCTCGACAGTGAGGACAGTACACCAGCTTCATCATGGCACGGGTACACTCTGGGCTGAGAGGTACCTGGAGGAAAAAGACCAATCATCATCATCGTCATCAATGAGCTTTGCATCTTTTCAATTTTGACTTCAACTGTGAGGAGTTATGAGTAATACGGCGAGTTGGAATGTGTAAAAGAACTGCTATTCTGAATTCTATTTTCACTCAGGCATGATGACTGGCGCCTGTGTAGAGTAGAGTGTTGTTCCTTGCTACTTCTTAGGTCTCTATATGTATCAAGTGAACTGTGCATAGCTGTGCTCCAGCGATAGGGGCCGTTACACTTGTCAGTGCGAAGACCGATGAAAAGCCCAGTAAAGCTCACTTAGAGACATCTTTCCTCCCCTGATGTACTGACTGGTTCCCTCCAGAACTGCCATTTTGTACACAGGTCTCTGAATGCGTACACCATCTCCAATACAGAGACAGAAGTTCACCCTCATTGCATTTGTGGTTATAATATGTATTATAATCTTGATTATCATGTATTGATTATGATTAAGAGTATTGTGTGATATGGAAGGGCAACACTACCATGCAGCTAACACATGACCGTGGTTAGATAGTGGATAAAGAGGTGGATATGTCGGTCTATGTTGTGTAGATGTTTGTGGTCAGAAGAGTCAGCCATCATTTCCAAAGACAATCACGCATTCAGAGGAAGACCCATGTCATTTTCCCAGATTGCAGTTTCAAATTTAGCTCCTTAATGTGGATGTCTAGAGTTTGACACCATTAAGAACTTTACAAGCAAACTGATCAGATAACAAGATTAAAGAGGCATCATTACAACCGGTCCTTGTATTGCCAGACTTCACAGGGACACATCAACAGGGTTTAATGTAAACAGACAGCTGGCTTCCTAGCACGTCCGACAGTCACCGATTGATTGTGACATCCCAGTGTGAGATCTCCTACAGTGTGCCATAACAGGAGGGGGAGTGGAGCAGAGCAGAGGCCAGTTATTGGTGGCTGCTAAATTAAGATCAATGAAGGGACAGATGCCCATGATGCCTCACTGCCACCATCACTGGCAGTAATGACAATAATCAACCATAGCTCAAAGGAATTCTTCCATCTGCACGCTCTCCTCTCTCTCTCTCTCTCTCTCTCTCTCTCTCTCTCTCTCTCTCTCTCTCTCTCTCTCTCTCTCTCTCTCTCTCTCTCAGATTCTTTCTCTCTCTCTCAGATTCTCTCTCTCTCTCTCTCTCAGTTTCTCTCTCTCTCTCTCTCTCTCTCTCTCTCTCTCTCTCTCTCTCTCTCTCTCTCTCTCTCTCTCTCTCTCTCTCTCTCTCTCTCTCTCTCTCTCAGATTCTCTCTCTCAGATTCTCTCTCTCAGATCCTTTCACTCAGATCCTCTCACTTTACTCAAACTCTCTCTCCCTCTCTCTCATACATGCACGCTCATGGATCTCTCTATACCTCCTCCTCTATATCTCCCTGTGTTCTATTTAAAGGTGGTAAAGCTTGTGGTACCATGTACTGGAAACCCAGTCTGTATTTAAATGGGCCAGACTCTGGCCTCTTTGTGCCAACATAAAGAGTGGTTTGAAATGGTGGTTATTTTTAGCAAGAAGGGAGTGAGAATCCACTGGATTCCTGCAAGTGGCTATTGGCCTATGTGGTGTTTGTGTAAACAGCTTGTGTATGTTCGATGTGTAACGCACAAATACACATCATTCCACTTTTTAAAAAGCACAACAGATTACACATTAGACATGACATTCGAGACTTAAAGTACTTTCATAGTAATGTAAGATTCACATGAACTTAAAACCTTAATGTTTTTCAAAGGCTCCTTCCTCTCTCCAAGAGTGTGCCAGGAATCACCTTTTGAAACTCTTTATACCACCAAGAGCATAAAAAATGGCATACATCCACTGCTGAGACAGAGAAGCGTCCCACTGTTACCCTACTTAAAGCCATGTTTGAAGAGAAAAAGTAGAATGGCCAAGTATTCAGCAAGTAGACAGTGGATGTAGGAACAGGGACAGGAAGGCCAGACCTCTCTGTAATTCACTTATGATGGGGAACAGATGTTAAGCTAGCCTAGCTACATTATTAATCTGCCCCTCAGACAAATAAAATCATATTTTATTTTTCACATGCTTTGTAAACAACAGGTATAGACTAACAGTGAAATGCTTACTTAGGGGTCCTTTTCCAACAATGCAGAGTTAAAGCTCAAGATTTTTAATTTAATTTTTTACAAAATAGTAGTACGAGGAATAAATATGCAGTGAATAACGAATAACAATATGGAATAAAAATAAAATGGCCAAATATATATATATATTTATATATATATTTATATATTTATTCCATATATATATATATATATATATATATATATATATATATATATATAGGGAATAGAAAAGAGGAATGTCCGCAACTCCAGTATGCTCCCATGGTGATTTAATGAGACGCACAATAAACACAAAGTTTTGATCCGAGTTGGATCTTAGTCGTTCTTTTGTCCTGCAGCTGATAAGTTCAATGTGCATATTTATCTCTATTTTCCCCCATTTATATAAGGAGTACCAGTACCGAATCTATGTACAGGGGTACGAGGTAATTGAGGTAGCTGAGCTGTAGTCAATGAACAGCATTCTTACATAGGTATTAATTTTGTCCTGGTGGGTGAGGGCAGTGTGGAGTGCAATAGAGATTGCCTCCTCTGTGGATGAGTTGGGGCTGTATGCAAATTGGAGTGGGTCCAGAGTCTCTGGGATGATAGTGTTGATATGAGCCATGACCAGCCTTTCAAAGCATTTCATGGCTATAGAAGAGAGTGCTACAGGCAATGCACAGCCTTTTACACACCCTTACTGAGACACGCCCCTACTGAGACACGCCCCTAGTCTCATAGGGACTTTACTTTTTTGTGACACATTTACACAAGATACTACCTCATAAAAATCCCAATTTGAACTGGTTGAGAGGGTTTCAGTGTGTGCTGTAGGATGTGAGTAATGTGTGTGTATGGTGGTTAATGGTTAACAGTGTGGCAGATGTGAAGTGGTAATCTCAGGTATAAAAAGCACAGCCATGTTTATCAGAGGCAACAGCACGTGAAACAGCACAGGTCTCTACAACAACAGTACCTGGGAGACTTTGCGGACCACCTCTCCACTGACGGTCAGTCCCTGGACGAATGACCGCGCCGCCACCAAGGCCCGAGTGACCTTGGACTTGAGGTCGCGGGGAACATCCCCAAAGGGCCGCAGGGTCTCCGTCTGCTTGGCCACACACTCCAGGTAGTCATCAGTGAGAGTGTACTGTGGCAGGGCGGAGGCCTTGAACAGGCGCTCCAGCAGCCGTGCCCAGAAGTCGTTGAGCGTCTCCTCCAGGTTGACAGCGGAGCCGCGGTAGTAGCGACGCAGGTCAGTGTACAGGTCCTGGAACACAGGGGCGTTCTTGGAGTAGAGGGAGCTCAGTTTGACCAGGAAGGACTCCTGGAGGGAGCGCTCTGAGCTATTCAGGAGGTCTGTGAAGTATGCTGAGGAGAGAGGAGAGAGGGACGAGGAGTCAAATACTGGACTAGTCAGTTGTATTTATAGGACAGGAGCAGCACCTATCAATGCCTTTGCCAGACCACAAACAGGGCCTAGGGAGCGTAGAGTGGGATAAATGTATTTTCTTGAGGAACTTGAGGCAACCGACCAATCAAACACGGAAGAGATTATGAAAGAGACAGGCCTCAAAAGCTTTTTGGTCTAGTCTACAAAAGGGTGATTAGGCTCATTCACACGCATGGTCACCTGTGCCTGGCTGGAGATGCAGGTGTGTGTTTCATTAAAACTGCAGGACATCCTCTCTGTTGAGTCTAATGTGACCAGTAGACCAAGACCAAAAATCAATCTCTCCCTCTCTGACACACACACACACACACCTGGATTTTCTCCAGCTTCCAGCCATAACAACATTAGATCCATCACCACCTGTCTGTCAAGAGAAATAGCACTTACTGGCCTTCGGCACCTGTCAGTCTACTGTACAGTATATTAGAGATTCAAAGCACTACCCACTGGGCACGCACTGGTTGAATCAACGTTGTTTCCACATCATTTCAATTCAATTACATTGAAGCAACATGGAATAGACTTTGAATTGATGTCTGTGCCCAGAGGGTAAGGTCTTGGTGCTACGTAAAACATTGAAATAAATGGGAGTGTGGAAATGAGCAGATTGATTTGGCCCATCATTATGACCAGGGCATAAGAGACATAATATAAATATGCACAGTATCAGTCAAACGTTTGGACACACCGACTCAGTCAAAGATTTTTCTTTATTTTTTACTATTTTCTACATTGTAGAATAATAGTGAAGACATCAAAACTATGAAATAATACATATGGAATCATGTAGTAAAGTGTTAAACAAATCAAAATACATTTTAGACTTTTCAAAGTAGCCTCCCTTTGCCTTGAATGACAGCTTTGCACACTCTTGGCATTCTGTCAACCAGCTTCATGAGGTAGTCACCTGGAATGCATTTCAATTACCAGGTGTGCCTGGTTAAAAGTTAATTTGTGGAATTTCTTTCCTTCTTAATGCGTTTGAGCCAATCAGTTGTGTTGTGACAAGGTATGGGTGGTATACAGAAGATATCCCTATTTGGTAAAACCCCAAGTCCATATTATGGCAAGAGCAGCTCAAATAAGCAAAGAGAATCAACTTTCCATCATTACTTTAAGACATGAAGGTCAGTCAATACAGAAAATGTCAAGAACTTTGAAAGTTTCTTCAAGTGCAGTCGCAAAAACCATCAAGTGCTATGATGAAACTGGCTCTCATGAGGACTGCCCCAGGAAAGGAAGACCCAGAGTTACCTCATCTGCAGAGGATACGTTCATTGGAGTTACCAGCCTCAGGAATTGCAGCCCAAATACATGCTTCACAGAGTTCAAGTAAAAGACACATCTCAACATCAACTGTTCAGAGGAGACTACGTGAATCAGGCATTCATGGTTGAATTGCTGCAAAAAAACGAATTTTTTAGATAGGTAAATGTATCTAGCCAGCTATCTTGTAGTAACTTGTAGTAATCGTGGAAGTAATCATGGTCGAATATCGACCGGGCACAAAGGGCACGTGCCCAGGGGCCCTGACCTCCAGGGGGCACCCATTGATTTTGTTTGTCACTCTTACTCAGATATCATATAAACTTGGCTTAAGTTAGGGCAAAATGTGTAGAATTGCAGGAAATTCGCTTGAGAACGGCAAAAGTGTCTCTCCACCCCATGGCATAATATGTAGAATAGCAGCAAACTTGTTTTAAAACTGCAACATTTTCTCTGAGCCCCATGACAAAATGGGTAGAATTACAGGAAATTTACTCAAAAAATGTTTCCTCTCCGCCTTCAAAAGGGGGGCCACTAAATTGTTTTGCCCGCAAGGTTTTGCTTGAGGCCTCCAAAAGACTAGGGCCCTGATTGTGACATACAAGGAGGAGTGCTCTAGCTTCCCTGACAAATGAGCTATAGACACTGTGAGAACCTGTGAATTTATCTGTAGAACTGTAGAGCACTTTTTCAGCTGCAGTTCAGTTCACAGCACTGTGCGGGTACACGCTTAGAAAAAAGTGTTCCAAAAGGGTTATTCGGCTGTCCCCATAGGAGAACCCTTTTTTGGTTCCAGGTAGAACCCTTTTAGGTTTCATGTAGAACCCTCTGTGGAAAGGGTTCTACATGGAAACCAAATGGGGTTCTACCTGGAACCAAAAAGGGTTCTTTGGCTGTCCCCATAGGAAAACCCTTTGAAGAACCCTTCTTGGTTCCAGGTAGAACTATTTTGGTTCCCTTCAAGGTTCTAGATAGCACATTTTTTCAAAGAGAGAGAGGAGAAGAGAAAAACAAACAACCCAACCAACAAGGGACAATGTCATTGCCCCATATTCCTCCTTATTGAGCCTTGTAATGAAGCAGCATATATTGAGAGTTACAGTGTCAGTGAGAAATGTAATACATCTCTGTATCCTCCCATTCTGCTGACACACTGACTGGGCTGCTGCTGCTGCCTGATGCTGGTGCTGACCCCCATAGAAAGAGGGTTAAGATGGGCAGACTGCCTCTGACTCTCCCTCTAATCTGAGGTTTGCATGCTGGAGGAGAGGGGAGGGCCTGGGTGGGGCCTGGGAGTGTTGCTGCTGCTGTGGAGAAGCAATAAAAACCTTCATTTAGTTGAGCGAGTCCAGGGCCCACGCCCGACAACCCTGAACACAACCAGATGGCCATGTAGCTCTTACCGTCACTGCTCTCCGCGTCCTTCTGTTCCTTCTGTTTCTACTGCTCCTACTGCTCCTACTCCTGTACTCTACTGCTGATCCGACACAGCTGCAGTCATATCAAATGGGCTTGAAACATCACCTGCACACTTCAATTTCCTCCTCTCTCTACAGTTGCTTCATGTAGCTATAGCTCTCTTGCTCATTCCTCTTTGATGCATTGCTTCATCCTCATCAACATTTGACTTTCCGATGTCTCTATGGTTGTAACCTCCTGATGTTGAGGGGGATGAAAAAGGGTTGTGGGTTTTGGGGTGAGGGAGCTGTACTTTATGCAGGTGGACTAGCTCTATACTGTTCTGCCAGCCCAGCCCCTGTGTGTGTGATAGTGTCCTTGTTGTTGTGTGGCCCAAACCTTCCTCCTGTTGCTAGGCTAACTCTGCCACATCAGTCACACTTCTTTCATCTTGCTCAGTAAATCAGAGCAGCCCAGCAGTCCAGAAAGTGCAGAAAGCAGGAGAAAAGGGAACTGTAACTCCCCATCTGACACACACTCATACCACCATACCCTCTCCTCTTTCCTTCTTTTAAAAATTATTTCATATCTCCATTAGCATTGCCAGCATCCCAGCCTGTGGCAGTGGATTGGAGGAGGAGAGACGGAGGGAGGGCTCCCTGCACCCCCCATCCCCACCAACCTGTCAGACGGTGTCTGCTAGGTTCCATGACTCATTACCACAACCAATCATAACTCACTTTCCCAGCCACCCACAATGTCCTCTACTGCTCTCTGTCTATGCCACTCTGATGTCAGCTAGGGCCCATCAAAGCAGGAAATATGACTCCATGCCATCATCTCCAGTTCCTGTTCTAATCTTATGTTAATCAGATGGATGGAGGTCCAGATTACCCTGTGGGGGATTTATTTCCCTGAGCAAACAACCGTGTTTCAGGCGTTATCAGCTGCTGTCATCGGGGCACCATATCCTTTGGGCCCCATTGGTCAGGTCTATATTGATTAATTTATAAATAGAGTTTATCAGTGATGTGTTAAAGATTGCAGTCTTTAAAATTCTCAGAACAAGTCAAGGACATCATCAAGGGCATCCGGTTCTTGAACTCAAAGATCGCAAGCAAATAAGTGTGTGTGTGCGAGCGTGTTTGTATTGTCAGTATAGAGGAGTGTATGCGTTCTGGGAGGCTGCTACTCACTGTCGAAGCTCCTGTACTGTGCATTGAGAGAGGCCTGTAGCGAGCGTCCAGCCTCTCTGACCAGGCTCTCAAACTCCCTGCGACTCAGGTTGGACAGGGTCTCCTCCATGGCACTGGTACAGCAGGTATACCCCTGGGGACAGATCCGAAGGTGCTCACCTACACAGACGCAAGACAGAGGAGAGGACATGTTTAGGGTTTTATCCACAGTGCATACAAACTATATTCCCATACATGTATTTTGTTCTGTCTGTATTTTATTCATACAGCAAAACAGCACAACTGTGATGGGCATTGTATCTGATTAACTGAAAATGGTCCATAATGGATTGCTATTGGTCTCTGTAACTTGTGGAGTAATCAATCTCTTAAGGATCTAAAAATAGCTGTGCAGGCTCCTCTGCTTCCCTAGAACCCACAGTAAAAAGAAAGAGAGAGGATGATATCTCATTGTTACCACCAATTCATTACACTGACCTACATGCCATCACATGGCCTCGGGCCCTCAGGACCCCAAGGTGGAGGAGGCTATGGTTATCATATATCACCTCTCCCCCTCTCTCTGACTGTCTCTGAGCAACACATCAGACCAGTGTCTTTCAGACTACAGCCAGAGAAGAGCTTAACCAGAGAGAATAGAGATGAGCTCAGTCATAGAACAAAGATATTGATTATGTTAAAGGACACAGTGGGATCAACTCAAAGAGCATGGAGGTGCACAGCTGAAAACTACACTGGAGAATGGGCCATTCCAAAAACTCATATTTAAAAACAACCGGATGACATATACAGGTAACTGCCAAAAACACTTGTGTAAATGAGGGATACAAAGTGTATTGAAAGCAGATGCTTCCACAAAGATGTGGTTTCTGAGTTAATTAAGCAATTAACATCCCACCATGCTTAGGGTCATGTATAAAAATGCTGGGCAGACCATTATTTTGGTTACCATGGCTATGCCCCATGACATGACAATGCCCCCATCCACAGGGCACGAGTGATCATTGAATGGTTTGATAAGAATGAAAACAATGTAATGCCATAGCCATATGCCATAGCCGTCTCAGTCACCAGATCCCTGCCGAATTGAACACTTATGGGAGATTCTGGAGCGGCGCCTGAGACAACGTTCTCCACCACCATCAACTAAACACCAAATCATGGAATTTCTAGTGAAAGAATGGTGTCACATCCCTCCAATAGAGTTCCAGACACTTGTAAAAATCTATGCCAAGGTGCATTGAAGCTGTGCTCGCTCGTCGTGGACTAACGCCCTACTAAGACACTTTATGTTGGTGTTACCTTTATTTTGGCAGTGACTAATAGAAGAATGGCGCCGGAGGGGATGGATGCCGTCCAAATCAATTGTGTTATTTTGTGTGTTTTTTTGCATTGTTTTGTACATACCGTTGATGCTACCGTCTCTTATGAACGAGAAGAGATTCTTGGTATCTGAGAAGTGATTACTCACCTCGAACTGGACAAAGATTTTTTCTTTAATGAGTCTGACACGAAGAACATAATGTTGTTTCCTGGACAAGGCCCTAATCCCTGTTATTCACATGAAGAAAATAAGGAAATAAAGTAGACACAGATCAGGGTGCCTTGTGAGAATTCGATGGTGACCCGCCTCCACCATCTGTTCTATTGGCCAATGTGCAATCACTGGAGAATAAACTGAATGAACTCCGTTTGAGACTATCCTACATACCAACGGGACATTAAAAACTGTAATATGTGGCTGAACAACGACAGATGATATACAGTTGGCTGGGTTTTCCGTGCATCGACAGGAGAGAACAATTACGTCCGGTAAGACAAGGGGTGGGGGTGTGTGTCTCTTTGTCAATAACAGCTGGTGCGCAATGTCTAATATTAAGGTAGTCTCGAGGTATTGCACGCCTGAGGTGGAGTACCTCATGATAAGCTGTAGACCACACCATCTACCAAGGGAGTTTTCATCTATATTTTTCGTTGCCATCTATTTACCACCACAAACCGACGCTGGCACTAAGACCGCACTCAACCAGCTGTATAAGGCCATAAGCAAACAAGAAAATGCTCATCCAAAAGCTTCGCTCCTGGTGGCCGAGGACTTTAATGCAGGCAAACTTGAATCTGTTTTATCTCATTTATACCAGCATATCAAATATACATACAGAGGGAAAAAAAACTCTAGACCACCTTAACACCACACACAGAGATGCTTACAAGCAACAACCTAAGCAGGAAGTGACTCGCTCAGTACGGAAGTGGTCAGATGATGCGGATGCTACTCTACAGGACTGTTTAGCTAGCATAGACTGGAATATGTTCTGGGATTCATCCAATGGCATTGAGGAGTATACCACCTCAGTCACTGCCTTCATCAATAAGTGCATCGACAAAGTCGTCTCTACAGTGACTGTACACACTAGAGGTCAACCAATTAATCAGCATGGTTGATTAATTAGGGCCGATTTCAAGTTTTCATAACAATCGGTAATCTGCATTTTTGGACGCCGATTATGGCTGATTACATTGCAATCCGTGAGGAGACTGCGTAGCAGGCTAACCACCTGTTACACGAGTGCAGCATCAAAAGGACAGTGTGGCTGCAAGGAGCCAAGGTAAGTTGCTAGCTAGCATTAAACTTATCTCATAAAAAACTATCAATCTTAACATAATCACTAGTTAACTACACATGGTTGATGATATTACTAGTCTAACTAGCTTGTTCTGCATTGCTTATAATCAATGTGGCGCCTGTTAATTTATCATCGATTCACAGCCTACTTCAACTTCGCCAAACGGGTGATGATTTAACAAAAGCGCATTTGAGGAAAGATCACAATCGTTGCACCAATGTACCAAACTATAAACATCAAAGCCTTTCTTAAATTAAATACACAAGTATATATTTTTAAACCTGCATATTTAGTTAAAATAAATTAATGTTAGCAAGCAATATTAACTAGGGAAATTGTGTCACTTCTCCAGCGTTTAGTGCAAGCAGAGTCAGGGTATATGCAGCAGTTTGGGCGGCCTGGTGCACAGTGCTGTTTACGACTTCAAGCCTATCAACTCCCGAGACTAGGCTGGCAATACTATAGTGCCTATAAGAACATCCGATAGTCAAAGGTATATGAAAGACAAATGGTATAGAGAGAAATAGTCCTATAATTCCTATAATAACTACAACCTAAAACTTCTTCTCATGTTTAAAGGAACCACCAGCTTTCATAAGTTCTCATGTTCTGAGCAGGGCTTGCAAACTTCTACGGGCTACAAAGAGAAAACCAGCCACGAGCAGCCCAGTGACGCAAGCTTACCAGATGGGCTAAATGCAGGTAGCCTAGTGGTTAGAGCGTTGGGCTAGTAACCGAAAGGATGCTGGATCGAATCCTTGACCTGACAAGGTAAAAATCGTTCTGCCCCTGAGTGAGGCAGTTAACCCACTGTTCCCCTGGTGCTGAAGATGTGGATGTTGATTGTGGCAGCCCCCCTTCACCTCTCTGATTCAGAGGGGTTGGGTTAAATACAGTAGCCACATTTCAGTTGAATGCATTCAGTGGTACAACTGACTAGGCGTCTCCCTTATGCTCATCATGCCAGAAACCCTAGCAGATCCACAGATGACGCCATCTCAATCATACTCCACACTGCCCTTTCCCACTTGGACAAAAGGAACACCTATGTGAGAATGCTGTTCAATGACTACAGTTCAGCGTTCAACACCATAGCACCCACAAAGCTCATCAATAAGCTATGTATCCTGAGACTGACCACCTAACTCTGCAACTGGATCCTGGACTTCCTGACGGGCCACCCCTAGGTGGTGAGGGTAGGGAACAACACATCTGCCACACTGATCCTCAACACGGGGGGCCACTCAGGGGTGTGTGCTTAGTCCCGTCCTGTACTCTCTGTTCACCCATGACTGCATGGCAAGCATGACTCCAACACCATCATCATTAAGTTTGCGGATGACACAACAGTGGCAGGCCTGATCACCGACAACGATGAGACATCCTATAGGGAAGAGGTCAGAGACCTGGCAGTGTGGTGCCAGGACAACAACCTCTCCCTCAACGTGACCAAGACAAAGGAGATGATCGTGGTCTACAGGACAAGGAGGGCCGAACACGCCCCAATTCACATCGACGAGGCTGTAGTAGAGCATGTCGAGAGTTTCAAGTTCCTTGGTATCCACATCACTAACAAACTATCATGGTAAAAGACACCAAGAAAGTCGTGAAGAGGACACGACAAAGCCTTTTCCCCTTAGGAGACTGAAAAGAAAGGCATGGGTCCCCAGATCCTCAAAAGGTTTTACAGCTGCACCACCGAGAGAATCCCAATAGGTTGCATCACCGGCTGGTATGGCATCAGACCAAGGGTAGTGCGTACGACCCAGTACATCACTGGGGCCAACCAGGACCTATATACTAGACAGTGTCAGAGGAAGGCCCAAAGAATTGTCAAAGAACCCAGTCACCCAAGTCATACACTGTTCTCTCTGCTACCACACGGCAAGCGGTACCAGACCGCCAAGTTTAGGTCCAAAAAGCTCCTTAACATTGTTGGTTAAGGACTTGTAAGTAACTTCAAGGTAAAATCTACACCTGTAGTTTTTGGTGCATGTGACAAATACATTTGATTTGATACCTGCATATACAGTACTGTGCCTTCAGAAAGTATTCACACCACTTGACTTTTTCCTCACTTTGTTGTGTTACAGCCTGAAACTTTCAACTTGATTAAATTTGTTTGGTCACTGGCCTACACACAATAACACAAAATGTCAGCATTTTTTATAAATGAATAAAAAATGAAAATCTGAAATGACTTGAGTATTCAACCCCTTTGTTATGGCAAACCTAAATGAGTTCAGGAATAAAAAGGTGCTTTAACAAGTCGCATAATACAGTACGTTGCATAGACTCACTCGTTGTGCAATAAATCAAATCAAATCAAATAGTGTTTAGCATGATTTTTAAATGACTACCTCATCACTATACCCCACACATAACATTATCTGTAAGGTCCATCAGAGCAGTGAATTTCAAACACAGATTCAACCACAAAGACCAGGAGAGGTTTTCCAATGCTGAGCAAAGAAGGGCACCGATTTGTAGATGGATAAAACATCTAAAAAGCAGACAATGAATATCCCTTTGTGCATGGTGAAGTTATTAATTACACTTTGGATGGTGTACCAATACACCCTGTCACTACGAAAATAGAGCTGTCTTTACTAACTCAGTTGTCGGAGAGGAAGGAAACCGCTCAGGAATTTCACCATGAGGCCAATGGTGACTTTAGAACAATTACAGAATTGAATAGCTGCGATAGGAGAAAAGTGAGGATGGATTAACAAAATTGTAGTTACTTCACAATACTAACCTAGTTGACAGAGTGAAAAGACGGAATAATAAAAATATTCCAAAAGATGCATCCTGTTTGCAACAAGGCACAAAAGTAATACTGCAAAATATGTGGCAAAGTAATTTCATTTTTGTCTTGAATACAAAGTATTATGTTTGGGGCAAATCCAATACAACACATTACTGAGTACCACTCTCCATATTTTCATGCATAGTGGTGGCTGCATCATGTTACGGGTATGGTTGTAATCATTAAGGCATGGAGAGTTTTTCAGGATAAAAACATTTATGGAATGTTGCTAAGTACAGGCAAAATCCTAGAGGAAAACATGGTTCAATCTGCTTTCCACTAGACACTGGGAGATGAATTCACCTTCCAGCAGGACAATAACCTGAAACACAAGACCAAATCTACACTGGAGTTGTTTACGAAGAAGTCAGTGAATATTACTGAGTGACCAGGTTACATTTGTGACTTAAATCTGCTTGAAAATCTATGGCAAAACTTGAAAATAGTTGTCTAGCAATGATCAACAACCAAACCATTTTGAAAAGAATAATGGGCAAATATTGTTTAATCCAACTGTAAGACTCACAGCTGTAATTGCTACCAAAGGTGATTCTAACATGTATTGTCTCAGGGGTGAGAATACTTCTGTAAAATGAGATATTCTGTATTTCATTTTCAATACATTTGCAAACATTTCTAAAAACATGTTTTCACTTTGTCATTATGGGGTATTGTGTGTAGATGGGTGAGGAAAAAAATTATGTAACACAATGTGGAATAAGTCAAGGGGTGTGAAAACTTTCTGAAGCGACTGGAAAAGACATCCCAGCTAGCACATAACGTTCTGAGAACCATATGTTTCTTGGAGCTTGGTGAGAGCGTGGTTGTCCTATGGTTATTTTGCATACCACCTTCCCACAACTTTATGGGAATGGTGCAGGATAGTGTGCTGGCTTTGGATCATTCTCAGCACATTAAAGGAACTTCACAAAAAAAATTTGGTATTTCAATACTTTAACATAATATTTCCTAAAAGTTCAAACATGGTTATACTTCATTTCAATTTTGGTAATGTTCTAGGAGTGCTGCTGAGAATGTTCTCAAATAGTTCAGAGGATATTCAGAAACAACGTTCTTCCGTGGGAATTTCAGTATTTCAGCGTAACATTTCCTACAGATTTCTTCATGGTTCTATTTTAAGTAATGTTCTCAAATTGTCCCAAGAACGTTAAGAAAACGTTCCATAAAAACCACACGAAAACTTTAGTAACATTCAGAGAATGTTCTAAGAATGTTATTTAAAAAGATATACATTCCATTCTCAGCATCAACAAAACGTTCTCTATCCTCTATCTTGTTAAGTCCGGAAAAGTAAGCCGCTCTGGATGAGAGCGTCTGCTAAATTACATTTCAAACAGTTTTTTAAGTGTGTTCAGGTGTGTCGGCCGCGCCCACTAATTGGCCACATCTTATTTTAATCAGAGTGATTGTTTCCTTTGAAATGCGTTCTGCTTGAATAGACCTAAATGAACAGCTTTGTATGGGTATAAAAAATCAACATGGCATGCTAGCTCCATCCTGGTGATGCAGTGGACATATTCCAGGGATAGAAAACAGAACAGCATAGGTTTGAATCTCACTGACTCCGTGCCACAATAAAAAAAGAAACGTGTTTGCATGACTAATGCCTAAGCAATTACATTTCCATGTGTCCTATCTGTGCTTGGAGTTCAAACCAGTTAACCCAAACTAAGATTTGACATTTCGCAAACAGGTTCCTTGTTAAAGCCCTTCCCTCGGCCTGGCCCTGGATGTCTTTCCAGGGAACTGGAGAAGAGATGTTATCGCACCCATGCATGTTTAATGACTCTTGAATACAGCAGGTGGGAAAAGTTCAGAGAAGTTTCTATTAACTTATTTATTTCCTCACTTCTATCTTAAAAATCCAGAGAAAGAACATAGATATCTGCCTACCAGGAAGCTCACTAATTGTGTGGTAGTCAGGCAGTAGTTCGTCTGTTTTCCTTTGGTGTTGTAAACAGCATGTGGTACAGTATTATGACATTGTCATGAGGAGTATTGCAAACCTTTATATCACATCAAACAACTTTGAGAGGACATGGAAAGGGATGATTGATCCTGATCGTGATCACGCTGTATAGAGATGAGAAGGGTAGCACTCAATGAACTTGACAGCCATTTTTATTGTGCATTTTCCTATTGTGTATAATTAAAAAAATATGTTTAGCTCTATTTAACTAGGCAAGTATAAACTCCTTCCTCCTGAAGGTCTCTTTTATTCTCTTTCTTTTAGTTATGTCTTTACTTTGAAGCAGCGCTTAGCTTCTGAAGCGAGACTTCAAACAGGTTGTGATGAGGTGATTTGATATGCGGAGCAAAGTGTGAACCAGTAAAAACTCAACGGAGGGATTCTAGTAGAGATCCTATTGCGTGTCTTACTCGTAGGCCTAGAATATTACGGAGCTGAATTGGCTAAAATCTCATTAAACAGCTCATCTTGTGGCCTGTTCATGAGCATGCGTCCATTTTAGTCAGAGAGCAGGGGGAAGATGTGTGGCATGCATTTCAATTACTGTTGACAGTGAACAACGAAAGACAACATTGATAATCTGTCATGTGCACCCACATTCATACAAGCCAGGAACACAGGAGACACACGCTTGAGCACCCACACACACCCACATATCTCCCTCTCCAATCCACAGACATGCAAAAACAAACACACAGAATTATAAATAGCGAGTCATCATCAGTATGCAGATAGGACCACATCTTCCATTGGACCAGTAAGACAACAAGGTTCCTGAGACTTAGGCCTACATTATGTAGATCCCTTACAACGGTATATACTGTATGAAACATTTGCAACTCCATATTGAGATGCTCTAGACCTACAGTATCTACACTCTGTAATATCTGCCTCCTAAGTGGCGCAGCAGTCCAAGGCACTGAATCACAGCGCTTGAAGTGTCACTACAGCCCTGGGTTCGATGCCAGGCTGTGTCAGAGCCTGCCATGACCGTGAGACCCATGAGGCGGTGCACAATTGGCCCAGCATCATCCGGGTTAGGGGGAGGTTTGGCGGGCTGGGATTTCCTTGTCCCATTGTGCTCTAGCGACTCCTTGTGGAGGGCCGGGCACCTGGAAGCTGACCTCGGTCGCCAGCTGTGCGGCTAGCATCGGGGTTAACCAAGTAGTGTGTCAAGAAGCAGTGCGGCTTGGCAGGGTCTTGTTTCGGAGGACGCATGCTCTCGACCTTTGCCTCTCCCGAGTCTGTACGGGAGTTGCAGCGATGGGGCAAGACTGTAACTACCAATTGGATATCATGAAAAGGGGGTAAAAAGTACAAAATAATATATATATTTTTTATATAAAAAATATCTGTGATAGGCATGATTGAAAATGGGCAGCTACATCCTTGCTATAGTGGCTGGTTGGCTATATCCTATCCATATCCTGTTGGTGTTCGTCCCTGCAACTGACAAGACAGACAGACAGACAGACGGACAGACGGACAGACGGACAGACGGACAGACGGACAGACGGACAGACGGACAGACGGACAGACGGACAGACGGACAGACGGACAGACGGACAGACGGACAAACGGACAGACAGACAGACAGACAGACAGACAGACAGACAGACAGACAGACAGACAGACAGAGAGCCCTGGTCTGGTCTGTCTCTGGCTGGCTGGCTGTGTGAGGAGGGAGCAGGTGCAGGGAGAAAGTCTAGCCCACTTACAGCATTTATTCAAGAGGCGGATTACTGCGGAGGGAGATGAGGGGTGGCCAACCTCGCTCCCGTGTCACGCTAATCGAATCAAAGTCATAGCACTGCCAGCCACAGTCAAAGGCACAACCCACACATTTAATACAGACTAATACAATATGCAAGACTTCCACAGAAAATGTAGCTAGCAAATCTAGATTGGACAGCCGTTGAAAGAAAATGTTGACATTGACTATTTATCCATGAACCTGCACTCTCCATCCCATTTATATCTATGGCTGTCACTTCTGCAACCAGAAATTCATCTGGACAGACAATTGTGACCAGCCTACACTCTATCTAGAACCTAAAATGGTTCTTTGGCTGTCCACATACAGTAGGATAACCCTTTAAAGAACCCTTTTTGGTTCCAGGTAGAATCCTTTTGGGATCCATGTAAAACCTTTTCCTCAGAGGGTTCTACATGGAACCCAAAGTAGTTTTACCTGGAACCAAAAAGGGTTCTACAAGGAAGCAAAAATGGTTCTCCTATGGGGACAGCTGAAGAACCCTTTTTTACAAGAGTGTACAAATGTCTCTCTGTGCAAAAGAGATTGAAAAGAAAACCACGTCAGATGCTTGGAAGGGGCAATTAAAGGCTTGCAAAGACTTTCATAATGTAACTTTTAAAACTTAATGGAAACTTTGGTTTAAGCAACAAAACCATCCAAAGAGGAATTGCCATTCCACTTTAATATATTTAATTGTTTTTGGTTTAACCACTGATCTGTGGATGGAGAAAAGACATTTCCACCTCAGACATAGAGGTTGTTGTCTCTAGACTGAAGTATGTTTACTACAGTAAAGGGACATTACAGCGTTGCTTAGTCATGGAAACTGTGTATCCTGCATGAGCCATAAAATTAATGAACTCACAGTGACAAACACATACAGTTGAAGTCGGAAGTTTACATACACCTTAGCCAAATACATTTAAACTCAGTTTTTCACAATTCCTGACATTTAATCCTAGTAGAAATTCCCTGTCTTAGGTCAGTTAGGATCACTACTTCATTTTACGAATGTGAAATGTCAGAATAATAGTAGAGAGAATGATTTACTTCAGCTTTTATTTCTGTCATCACATTCCCAGTGTTTACATACACTGGGAAGTTTACATACACTCAATTAGTGTTTGGTAGCATTGCCTTTAAATTGTTTAACTTGGGTCAAATGTTTCGGGTAGCCTTCCACAAGCTTTCCACAATAAGTTGGGTGGATTTTGGCCCATTCCTCCAGACAGAGCTGGTGTAACTGAATCAGGTGTGTAGGCCTCCTTGCTTGCACACGCTTTTTCAGTTCTGGCCACATATTTTTTAGAGGATTGAGGTCAGGGCTTTGTGATGGCCACTCCAATACCTTGACTTTGTTGTCCTTAAGCCATTTTGCCACAACTTTGGAAGTATGCTTGGAGTCATTGTCCATTTGGAAGACCCGTTTGCGACCAAGCTGTAACTTCCTGACTGATGTCTTGAGATGTTGCCTCAATATATCCACAGAATTGTCCTGCCTCATGATGCCATCGATTTTGTGAAGTGCACCAGTCCTTCCTGCAGCAAAGCACCCCAACAACATGATGCTGCCACCCCCGTGCTTCACGGTTGGGATGGTGTTCTTCGGCTTGCAAGCCTCCCCCTTTTTCCTCCAAACATAAAGATGGTCATTATGGCTAAACAGTTCTATTTTGTTTCATCAGACCAGAGGACATTTCTCCAAAAGGTACGATCTTTGTTCCCATGTGCAGTTGCTAACTGTAGTCTGTTTTTTTATGGCGGTTTTGGAGCAGTGGCTTCTTCCTTGCTGAGCAGCCTTTCAGGTTATGTTGATATAGGACTCGTTTTACTGTGGATATAGATACTTTTGTACCTGTTTCCTCCAGCATCTTCACAAGGTCCTTTGCCATTGTTCTGGGATTTATTTGCACTTTTTGCACCAAAGTACGTTCATCTCTCGGAGACAGAATGCATCTCCCTCTTGAGCATTATGATGGCTGTGTGGTCCCATGGTGTTTATACTTGCGTACTATTGTTTGTACAGATGAACGTAGTACCTTTAGGTGTTTGGAAATTTCTCCAAAGGATGAACCAGACTTGTGGAGGTCAACAATTTTTTTTCTGAGGTCTTGGCTGATTTCTTTTGATTTTCCCATGATGTCAAGCAAAGAGGCACTGAGTTTGAAGGTAGGCCTTGAAATACATTCCCAGGTATACCTCCTTTAATAATGGAAAATATATGTATATATCAATTTATCACTAGCCACTTTATATTACTCATCTCATATGTATATACTGTACGCTATACCATCTAATGCATCTTGCCATCTTGATGTAATTAAATGTATCACTAGCCACTTTAAACAATGCCACTTTATATAATGTTCTCATACCCTACATTACTCATCTCATATCTATATTACTCATCTCATATGTATATACTGTACGCTATACCATCTAATGCATCTTGCCATCTTGATGTAATTAAATGTATCACTAGCCACTTTAAACAATGTCACTTTATATAATGTTCTCATACCCTACATTACTCATCTCATATCTATATTACTCATCTCATATGTATATACTGTACGCTATACCATCTAATGCATCTTGCCATCTTGATGTAATTAAATGTATCACTAGCCACTTTAAACAATGCCACTTTATATAATGTTCTCATACCCTACATTACTCATCTCATATCTATATACTGTACACTACATACCATCTACTGCATCTTGCCTCTTGATGTAATGTATCACTAGCCACTTTAAACAATGCCACTTCATGTAATGTTTTCATACCCTACATTACTCATCTCATATGTATATACTGTACTCTATAACATCTACTGCATATTGCCTATCCCGTTCGGCCATCACTCATTTATATATTTTTATGTACATATTCTTATTCATTCCTTTACACTTGTGTGTATAAGGTAGTTGTTGTGAAATTGTTATGTTATATTACTTGTTAGATATTACTGCATGGTCGGAACTAGAAGCACAGGCATTTCACTACACTTGCATTAACATCTGCTAACCATCTGCTGTGTATGTGACAAATACATTTGATTTGATTTGATTCAAATAATGTTAATTAGCCTATCAGAAGCTTCTAAAGCCATGACATCATTTTATGGAATTTTCCAAGCTGTTTAAAGGCACAGTATGTAAACTTCTGACCCGTCGGAATTATGATACAGTGCATTATAAGTGAAATAATCTGTCTGTAAACAATTGTTGGAAAAATTGTGTCATGCACAAGGTAGATGTCCTAACCGACTTGCCAAAACTAAAGTTTGTTAACAAGAAATTTGTCATTAGATCATTTATTTTGGTATTGTCCATATGTAGCTCGTTTTGGTCACAGGTCCAGGAATGGCTGAAGAATTGCAACATTTGCGTAGAACTAACGCTGCAGATAGCAATACTGGGTGATTTGAAAAGCCACAGTCAATCAATCAATAATATAATAATTATTTTAGCAAAAATGTTTATTTTTAATTTACAATCTGTAGAAGCTATGAGAATAGAAAGGTTCAGTACTTTTGTGAAGCATCACAGCACAGTTGAGAAATATATGGCAAATAGAAATTCAAAATGGATGATGTTGAGAGATAGATGGGAGGGGTTGAAAGGAGCTGAAGGGTGGGACTAATGACAAGATAACCAATGTAAAACATACGGGGTCTGTAAAATGTATATAGGTTCAGATATTTTGTGGAATAGCACAGTTTCAAATAGAAATCAAACTGGATGGACATCAGAAATAGAGGAAGGACTAAAAACAAACTAAATATAACTATTGTAAAGTAGATTGTGTCTGTAAAATGTGTATAAGATGTATAAACTGAAGGTAGAAACCTAAGTGTTTATTAATTTACTCCAATTGGGGGGAGGGTGATAGGGTTTGCGGGGAATAATAAAGGTATATTCTTAAGAAAGTATGTATGTCTATATAGGTATGTGTATGTATATATGTGTATATGTATGCATACGTGTATGTATATGGATATATATATATATTTACCCAAAAAATATATGAGGGATTGGAAATTATGCAGACAATTACATTGATGGAAGCAACAATCTTTCCACAATGTTAAGCTGATCCACCCCTTAAAAAAAATTGTGGAGTGGTTGAAAAACGAGTTTTAATGACTCCAACCTAAGTGTATGTAAACTTCCGACTTCAACTGTATATCTACAGGTCCGTCAAGGGTGGATCACATTCTTGTATGGGCTGTTTGTTCCATATGGATGCAGTGGATTAACTCTGGCATATTACAATGAACACAATCATATTGGCTTCTCTGAACACTCATTCTGTAGCAGAGATAATGAATGATACTCAATCACTCCGCATCTGTCTCGGGCTGCTCCTTCTCGTCCTATCCACATACCAATGTACTGTGTCTATATTCTTTCAGTTTACCTCTGCTTTCTCTGTTGTCCACCATCTTTCTTTCCATATATTGCCATCTGTGCACAGTAATGTAAAAGGCATTTACATGACAGCGGATCCAGTTTACAATCCTGCACCTACTATCCATTCAATTAACATTATTCACAAGACCAAAATGGAAAGTGTAAAATCCATCTCAGAATAGTGGAGCTAGATCCATATACCCCGTAGCCTGGCTGACTCATGTGGTGCACAGCGAGGGAGATCTGTGACACCGGTCTGGACAGGAGTCTGTTGTTTGTGCAATATTCCTGCTAAACTTGGCTCGAGCTTTGATTTGTTCTCTCAAACATTTGATTTCCTGGGGGGTTGAGACCTCTCATTGTTTGGATTTGAAAATCCAACAGTTGTATTGGAAGGGGGCGGTGCTCACGGGCTGTGTGTGGCTGTTCATGTGGGTGTTTCAGTGAGAAAGACACAAGGAGGAAAAATCTGTAAAAAAAAAAGCACAGTCCCCTTCATTATCAACACTTCGTGCCTAGATCAGACTGAATTCGACATCCAGACAGAAGTCAGGAAGACTTGCAGTTTGGTGTCAGCCAGACTATATAGCCTACACCGGTACATGCATCTCATTCAACAGCCCACACATAGAAATGACATTGGATCTAACACAGCAATAATTATTCAATTTAAAAAACGTAATTTTCCAATCCATCTGATGGAACTCTTCTGATATCATTTCAATGAGATTGTTGAGCACGTATATCTGGGATGTGGGCCAGTGTTTAAACATGACAACCCCGCTCTACCTCCCCTCCCCTCCCCTCCCCTCCCTCCCCTCCCCTCCCCTCCCCTCCCCTCCCCTCCCCTCCCCTCCCCTCCCCTCCCCTCCCTTCCACCTTACAGTCACACCACCACTCCAATTACTCCCTGCCTACAATTTAATATGGGAAGGACATGGGAGTCATTTCTAAACGCTTTATCATTTTACGGGCACCTTGGCTCTGGGAAGGGCCATTGAGTGACGGTGTGTCCATTTTTGGAAAGTGTGATAACACCACCGGGGCGCTGTGTCCGATGGTGGAGAGGAACGTGACAGATGGGGTGCAGAGGAGGTGATGGGGGGACACCGCTCCTCAACCAGGTGTTGACAGGGTAGACGCTGGGGCCGACTCAGTGAAAGGTCACCAGACGACTCCAGTCATCTGTATACAGAGAAAGGCTGAGCCATCACCTGACATTAGACACCTCCTCCATCTCTTTTCTCAGCCATGTGCACAGTGCACAGAGACATATAGATGCGCGCTCACGCAGACATACAACCAGACACACACACACACACACAGGAGGTTTACACACAACGCCCGTAGGCCAGCACCCAACAGTTAGAGAAGGACAGAGAATGCAAAGCAACTGGTCATGAATTATTTATACGCTACAGCACAGAGGAAGAGAGCAACTAATCACTAATCTACACTGAACAAAAATATAAACACAACATTCAACAATTTCTAAGATTCTGCAGTTACAGTTCATATAAGGAAATCAGTCAATTTAAATAAATAAATGAGGCCCTAATCTATGGATTTCACATGACTGGGCAGGGGCACCTGCATAGGCCCACCCACTGGGGAACCAGGCTCTGCCATTTAGAGTGAGTTTTTCCCCACAAAAGGGCTTTATTACAGACAGAAATATTCCTCAGCTAATTTGAGAGAAATAAGCTTTTTGTGGGGATGGAACATTTCTGGAATCTTTTATTTCATCTCATGAAACATGGGACCAACATTTACATGTTGCGTTTATATTTCTGTTCAATGCTCTCTGGCATGGTAACTTATCAGACATATGGTGTTCGTGCTGAATAGGAGCTTGAGCTTCTGTTTCAGGGCATGACAAACATAGACAGAGCATGAGTGACCTGTACAATCATCAACTCTTTCCCACCCTCTCCTGAAAACTGAAAACAGCACACACACACACACACGCACACTCACACACGCACACCCACACACAACCCTTGTCATGCCAGTCGATCATAATTGAATTGCTGTGCATCTTCAGCAGAGCACTGCGTCTCCTCTGGCCCACCTCTGGCCCACCTCTGGCCCACCTCTGGCCCACCTGGCATAATCCCACCATAACCATAGCCATCCCACCATAATCCCACCATAGCCATCCCATGCTTTAATCAAATGGCCGCCACACGCATCTGATGTGACCCTGGCTGGAGAACATCCATGCATCTCTGCCTGCCTGCCCTCTGGTCTCTGACAGCTCTCATACTTGGCTGGACAGAGTCCTGATACAATACTAACTGCCAAGTGGACTGGAGACTGATCTGAGGCCCATGTGTAGCAAATGTATTTTTTTATTTTATTTCACCTTTATTTAACCAGGTAGGCAAGTTGAGAACAAGTTCTCACTTACAACTGCGACCTGGCCAAGATAAAGCAAAGCAGCGCGACAAAAACAACAATACAGAGTTACACATAAACAAACGTACAGTCAGTAACACAAAAGAAAAGAAAAATATATGTACAGCATGTGCAAATGTAGAAGAGTAGGGACCAACTGCCGTGCTTCTACCGTGCTTCTACACCTGCATTACTAACTGTTTGGGGTTTTAGGCTGGGTTTCTGCACAGCACTTTGAGATGTCAGCTGATGTAAGAAGGGCTTTATAAATACATTTGATTTGATTTGATTTGATTTAGGGAGGTAGGAAATAAATAGGCCCTAGTTACAATTTAGCATTAATACTGGAGTGATAGATGTGCAGATGATGATGTGCAAGTAGAGATACTGGGGTGCAAAAGAGCAAGAGGGTAAGCAATAATATGGGGATGAGGTAGTCAGCTGTGATATTTACAGATGGGCTGTGTACAGGTACAGTGATTGGAAAGCTGCTCAGACAGCTGATGCTTAAAGTTAGAGATGGAGATATAAGACTCCAGCTTCAGAGATTTTTGCAATTAGCTCCAGTCATTGGCAGTAGAGAACTGGAAGGAAAGATGGCCAAAGGAAGTGTTGGCTTTGGGGATGACCAGTGCAATGTACGTACCTGCTGGAGCGTGTGCTACGGGTGGGTGTTGCTATTGTGACCAGTGAGCTGAGATAAGGCAGGGGTTTACCTAGCAAAGACTTATAGATGACCTGGAGTCAGTGGGTTTGGCGACGGATATGTAGTGAGGGCCAGCCAACGAGAGAATACAGGTTTCAGTGGTGGGTAGTATATGGGGCTTTGGTGATAAAACGGATGGCACTGTGATAGACTACATCCAGTTTGCTGAGTAGAGTGTCGGGGGCTATTTTGTAAATGACATCGCCGAAGTCAAGGATCGGTAGGATAGTCAGTTTTACGAGGGTATGTTTGGCGGCATGAGTGAAGGAGGCTTTGTTGCGAAATAAGAAGGTGATTCTAGATTTAATTTTGGATTGGAGATGCTTAATGTGAGTCTGGAAGGAGAGTTTACAGTCTAGCCAGACACGTAGGTATTTGTAGTTGTCCACATATTCTAGGTCAGAACCGTCCAGAGTAGTGATGCTAGTTGGGCTGCGATGGTGCGGGCAGCAATCGGTTGAAGAGCATGCACTTAGTTTTACTACCATTTAAAAGCAGTTAGAGGCCACGGAAGGAATGTTGTATGGCGTTGAAGCTCGTTTGGAGGTTTGTTAGCACAGTGACCAATGAAGGGCCAGATGTATACAGAATGGTGTCATCTGCGTAAATCTGATGTCTACTATGCTATAATGTTGACATAGAGAGAAGAGTTCATTTAGACTGACAATGAAATAGGGATAAGATTGAGATCATATTTGTCTGAGATTCATTATGTAAAGTGCCTGACAGATATGGTGGAATTGGAATAATTAGGAAATGCGCAGAATTAAACACTGGTGGTCTCTTTTAGAAACTTCTTAGAAATTGCATGAACCTCTTTGAACTTTATTGTAATTCTCTCTAAGTGCATCAGCAAGGCCATTGATTTCTGCAGGGGAAAAAACCTAATCAGTTGAGCAACCGTAACTAGTAGTCAGAAGCTGCATTTATACAGGCAGCACAATTCTGACCTATTTTTCACTAATTAGACTTTTTACCAATCAGATCAGCTCTGAAAAAGATCTGACGTGAAAAGATCTGATGTGATTGGTCAAAAAAACAATTAATGGAAAACATTTCAGAATTGGACTGCCTGTGTAAACACAGCCAGAGAGACTAATCTATGGACTAAAACCATGGCCGTTGAGTGCTTAATCCCTCTCTGGTCGACCATTCATGAACAATTCACCGAGTTATTACGGTCTGGATGTTGCATGTTAAAGTGGGTCATTACACTATTATACCAGTCTGCAGTTTTCCACTGATTCCTCAGTGATCTCCATTCAATGTTCTTTATACATCAATTATTCAATGTCTTAGGCAATTAGAATATAAACATTTTAAGGGAGAAAGGGGGAACCTAGTCAATTGGTCAACTGAATGCCTTCAACTGAATTGTGTCTTCTGCATTTAAACCAACCCCTCTGAATCAGAGAGGTGCGGGGGGGCTGCATTAATCGACATCCACATCTTTGGTGATTTTCTATGTACACTGAACAAAAAGGTAAAAGCAACATGTAAAGTATTGGTCCCATCTGTCATGAGGTGAAATAAAAGATCCCAGACATTTTCAGAATGTACAAAAAAAAAAAAAATTCTCAAATGTTGTGCACAAATTTGTTTACATCCCTGTTAGTGAGCATTTCTCCTTTGCCAAGATAATACATTCACCTGACCAATGTGGTATATCAAAAAGCTGATTAAACAGCAGGATAATTACACAGCTGCACCTTGTCCTAGGGACAATAAAAGGCCACTCTAAAATGTGCCGTTTTGTCACACAACACAATGACACAAATGTCTCAAGTTTTGAGGGAGCGTGCAATTGACATTCTGACTGCAACAATGTCCACCATAGCCGTTGCTAGAGAATTTCATGTTAATTTCTCTACCATAAGCCCCCTCCAATATTGTTTTAGAGAATTTGGCAGTACATCCAACTGGCCTCACAACCGCAGACCATGTGTATGGCATTGTGTGGGTGAGTGGTTTGCTGATGTCAATGTTGTCAACAGAGTGCCCCATGGTGGCGGCGGGCAGGCATTAGCTACGGACAACGAACACAATTTTATCAATGGCAATTTGAATGCACAGAGATACCATGACAAGATCCCGAGGCCCATTATTGTGCCATTAATCCGCCGCCATCACCTCATGTTGCAACATGATAATGGTAATGATAATGTTCTATACACTGATCTTTACAGGAAGCCTACTGATCGTAACAGTTTGTTGAGGGTTGATAGTTGTCACCCACTTCCCTTGAAAAATAGTTTGCCCTACAGCCAATTCTGTCGAATCAAAAGAATTTGCAAAAAACAATCAGATTCCGACAAAAATATGGCTGAGACGCAAAGAAAGTTCAAGGAGAGGGGCTACAAGAATGATCAGATTAATATTGCCATTGAGAAAATTTAAAACAAAATGAGACATGACCTTTTTCAAGGTCAGTCTCGCAAAAAGACGCATTCTTGCGTTCTAAATATCCGCTATTCAAAGTGCTCTGAACAAATTAAGGGAATTGTTCACAAACATTGGCACATCCTAAAATCCGATGATAGTCTCGGTAATGTGTTTTCGGACCTTCCCTTGGTCATATTCTCGCGGGGCAGAAATCTCAGAGACCAATTGGTCAACTCTGATTTACCACCCCAAGATATTCCTGAACAACGTCTATTTGCGCCCCTACTGGATGGAAATTACAAATGTAATGGCTGTGCTCAATGCAATGGCACTTATAAATGTAGATCCTTCAAACACCCACAAACAGGGAAATCGATCCCAATCAAAGGTGTTATTACGTGCTCCACTAAGGCAGTTATTTATCTTATAACTTGTCCTTGTAGTAAAAATTATGTAGGTAAAACAAAGCACGAATTAAAAGTCCGTATCTCAGAGCATCGTAGCACCATTAGGTGTAAAAACTTTACTTATCCAGTTGCGGCCCACTTCTTGGAGGCAGGCCACTCGATTTTGTCTCTGCGTTATATTGGCATCGAACATGTCACCCTCCCTAGGAGAGGGAGTGACCTTGATAATTTATTGTTAAAACGAGAGGCTGCCTGGATCTTTAATTTAAAGACCCTTGCGCCCTTCGGTCTCAACGTAGACTTTGATCTGAAGCCATTCTTGTGATTATTGTGACTTTGCCATTGTAATTGTTTGTAAACTTGTGTAGTCAAATTAATCTATGATCGTATGCTATCCATTTGTTGTTTGTATGCTGTTCTTTGTATGACATTTTAATATTTGATTATTAATCAATGATATTAGGCCACTCTTGGCCATGATTACAGACACCTGTGTCTTTTGACACTATATAAACGAGTCATCCGGCAGTGGTTGTGATTATACCCTGATGAAGACAGCTTGGCTGTCGAAACGTTGGTAATTAAATGTTTGCATCTGAGCTCCTAGTGTGTGCGGCTCTCTTTTATTTTCAAGTTTCTACTCCGCTAGCCAGCACCTCGTCTTAATAGGTGTGCATTTCTTTTTCTTCTAGATCGTTCCACAACATGATAATGCACAGCCCCATGTCGCAAAGATCTGTACACAATTCCTGGAAGCTGAAAATGTCCCAATTGTCCCAATGTCCCAATTCTTCCATAGCCTGCAAACTCACCAGACATGTCACCCATTGAGCATGTTTGGGATGCTCTGGATCAACGTGTACGACAGCGTGTTCCAGTTCCCGCCAGCATGTTCCAGTTCCCGCCAGTATCCAGCAACTTCGAAGAGGAGTGGGACAACATACCACAGGCCACAATCAACAGCCTGATCAACTCTATACGAAGGAGATGTGTCGTGCTGCATGAGGCAAATGGTGGTCACACCAGGTACTGACTGGTTTTCTGAGCCATGCCCCTGCCTTTTTTAAAGTACTGTATCTGTGGGCAACAGATGCGTATCTGTATTCACAGTCATAGATTAGGGCCTAATAAATGTATTTCAATTGGCTGATTCCCTTATATGAAGAGTAACTCATTAAAATATTTGAAATCGTTCCATGTTGTGCTTATATTTTTGTTCAGTATATTTAACCTTTGTCTCCATCTGAAATAATCTATCATCTCCATAGCCTTGCATATTGGGCTTCTAGGCTCTTTCATGACACTCCAATGTGTCAGACACTTGGCTGGTAAACTAAACTATTGTCCATAGTCACCCAATTAAATCTGTCCTTCTCAGACATAGTAAATTAACCAGAATTATTATAGTTAGGCAGAGTAGACAAAATGGTTCACAGTAGCCTAACAATCAGACATATACTATTTACTATGTATTAGGATCCCCACCACAGGTGTCACTAGAGCGCAATGGGACAAGGACATCCCGGCCGGCCACCTGCCCTAACCCGAATGACGTTGGGCCAATTGTACGCCGCCTCATGGGTGTCCTGGTCGGCTGTGACACAGCCAGTATCAAACCAGGATCTGTAATGAAGTAGTGCGCCACTCGGGAGGCCCTAATAAATGCATTTCTATACCTTCCAAAATATGTTTTTACAACGGTGGGGAGGGCCAAGATGGAGATAAGGTGGCTTCAACACAGCACCCCCCCCCCCATTAGTCATCTAATGTACAGTATATATCATTGATCATGACTCAGATGCACACAATCGCACACACACACCACAGATCACATACAGACTTTAGGACCTCCATACAGTAGGTAACTAAGAGAGAAATTTGTGAAGAGGGCCTGCCCATGACCTTTGACCCTATTCTCTCCCTAAGCCATTGTCTGAGGAAAATAAAAAGACAATTTCAACTGAAGTGGTTCCTCTTATTTGCCAATTGCCTCTAGGCCTTGGCATAAATTTAATTCCTCACACATCCCAAGGGTTAATACGCATACATTTTACCCAGGAGTTAACTATGATAGGATTTTCACCTTCAGGCAGGCACAGTGAGAGGTGAGCAATGCAGTGAGAAATACCCTAAATAAATGATAGAATGTTGAGAATAACAAAATATTGTTTGTGTCTTGCAGGCTTCTGGGTAAAACACAGCAATTGATTTGCTCTGCTGTTGCTGTTAATGCTCATTTGAATTCAGTTCTGCATGTTCAAATCAAACTTTATTTGTCACATGCGACAAATACAACAAGTGTAGACTTTGCCGTGAACAATTGTTGGAAAAATGACTTGTCATGCTCAAAATAGATGTCCTACCTCAGGCGAGCAATACCACGAGACTTCTTTAATATTAGACATTGCACATCAGCTGTTATTGATAAAAAAGACACACACCCCAACCCCTCGTCTTACCAGAGGTAGCGTGTCTGTTCTGCCGGTGCATGGAAAATGCACCGGCTAGCTCTCTATTGTATGTCTCTTCGTTCAACCACGTCTCAGTGAAACATAAGATGTTACAGTTTTTAATGTCCCGTTGGTAGGATAATCTTAGTCGTAGGTCATCGATTTTATTTTATTGCATGTTAGCAAGAAGAATGGAAGGCAATGGGAGTTTACTCGCTAACCTCCAGATTCTCAGAAGGGTGCACGATCTGCGGCCTCTTTTGCGGCTTCTTTTCTTCAAGCAAAACGCGTGGATCTGGGCCTGTTCCAATGAAAGCAGAATATTCTTCTCGTCGGACTTGTTAAAGGAAAAAGTTTCTTCCAGTCCGCTGTGAGTAATCACTTTTCTGATGTCCAGAAGTTATTTTCGGTCATAAGATACGGTAGCAGCAACATTATGTTCACAATGAGTAAAAAAAGAAGTTACACAAAACACACCAAAAATTACAAAATTGCTCAATTGGTTGGGAGAATGTAAAACGTCAGCCATGTTCTTCGGCGCCATCTATTGTATCGAACCATGTTCACGCCTCCAGTGGACAAAAACCCACCAGTCAGTGAAACATTAAATCCACACTAGAAAATTAAAGACTTTGTGGGGACTATAATTAAAACTTGAAAAAACACCAGCCTCTGTGTTGTGAGAATACAGAACACATTGGACAGTAGAAACATTTCAAAACAGCATTGGACCATTTTTCTCAGACAGAAACACTTTTTAGCCCCTTGTTAAACATTTACATAATGAATATCAGAATATAGCATGAATGTCCAATCCTTCTCCAACTACAGATCCCTGTGTTAACCAGACCAACCAAAATTCATTTCCCTCCCTATGTTCTTTCAAAGCCCTGTGTGTATCCCTGGGGCCCGGAGTAAATACCGCAGCGAGCCTGAACACAGTTCGAGCCTGAACAGGTGCGAGGGGAGTGGTCCCAAATTCCCCTTGGTAAGGGCGGGAAAACCACATCGTCGTGCTCAGCCCTCCATTCCATAATCAATGCTAGCCCATGTAATTTTGTGAAAGAGAGGCATTCAGAAGCATTACCGGAAAAATGCTCCATTCAGCCTTCAGCCAAATCTTCAAAGATAAATGGATGTGTCTGACTAGCAGCCAAACAAGCTATTTAAAGCTAATAACAAGCAAGAAAGTGATGTTAGACTGAGATTGAAGGTAAGATAGCCTATCTTACTGTAGATCCTAACAACTCAGTTCATCAACTCGGGCCTAAACAGGCACAAATAGCCATTTGCCTTCCAAAAAGGCAAGAACTAAGGTGATAATACTGCAGGTTAAATGCAGGCCATTCTGCGATGGCTGTAGTTGATCAAAGTGATGGGATAAATACTTGACGCAAGTAGGCTAGGCTATATCCACATAAGGCCATGTGAAAAGCTAGTGTTGAAACACAGACCTTTCCAGATGGGTGTCTCGTGGTCATAGTCATACAGAGATAAGCTCCTTTGTTAAGTCTGACCTTGTTTTCAGATTTGGGGTCACAGGCAATCTGAGCTTTACAGAAACAATGGTCTCAATTAAGCAGATCAGTGTGTTTAACAAACACAGACATAATATCAGCATTATGAGCCACAGTGCATAGACAATGAGGTTAAGCATGCCGAGAGTCAATGACCGGTGAGCAAGTGCATGTAATACACAGACATACACACTGTAATATCAGTGTAAAAGAAGGCAACATGCAAAAGTTCCTAATGTTGACATCAGCTAGAAATCCTTTAACTCATTAGCATTACAGTATGTTTGAATTGAACACAGGAGCTTTACTGTAATGGCTTGCATTCACTTTTCAGTCTATTAGGATCCCACTACTGTCTCAACCCTATCCATTGTGTTGGGTCATTTGTCATTTCTGTGATGGTATTAACGGAAAGAAGCACTCACAAAAAATACCCAATTCACAGCACCTTTCCTCACATCATCTCTTCTCCTTATCTCCCAACCTTCACATCCCCTCTAACCTTTCCCCTGTTTCTGCCCCTGTTCATTATCACCCCCCACCCACTTCTCTCCGCTCCAACTCTCGTCCCTATTTGCCAGTTGTGACATCCGCCTCATGCCTACAGGTTGGTTGCCCCCTGCAGAGTCTGCTGGAGTTGAAAGTACGACACAGGAAGTATTTTATGTCTGTAGCACCTCACCGTCTTATTTTAAGCGCTAGTGCCCTTTGACCCGTGGGCTCGTAAAGCCATCGCACTCGGGCAATAAAACGGGATTGACGGCTGCCCTGTGGCTCGCCTCTTTGTGTGCCACAAGAGACAACATCAAAGCAGGTCTGGCGCGCTCTATAAACTGCCAAAAAGTGCCATGTCATTTATTTCTTCAGTAGTTTTTTTATTCCTTCCCTTCCTTTGTAAATGAGCGTGTTAGTCATGAGCAGGTTTTTTAGATCATGCTTGTTTCAGACACTTAAATGAAGGGGTGGAGGGACTGTGTATGTGTGCTTGGGTGGGTGTGTGTATGTGTGCTTGGGTGGGTGGGTGTATGTGTGCTTGGGTGGGTGTGCGTATGTGTGCTTGGGTGGGTGTGTGTATGTGTGCTTGGGTGGGTGTGTGTATGTGTGCTTGGGTGGGTGTGCGTACGTGTGCTTGGGTGGGTGTGTGTATGTGTGCTTGGGTGGGTGTGCGTATGTGTGCTTGGGTGGGTGTGCGTATGTGTGCTTGTGTGGGTGTGTGTATGTGTTGTTGGGTATAATTCTGTGTATGTGTTGTTGGGTATAATTCTGTGTATGTGTTGTTGGGTGTGATTCTGTGTATGTGTTGTTGGGTATAATTCTGTGTATGTGTTGTTGGGTGTGATTCTGTGTATGTGTTGTTGGGTATAATTCTGTGTATGTGTTGTTGGGTATAATTCTGTGTATGTGTTGTTGGGTATAATTCTGTGTATGTGTTGTTGGGTGTGATTCTATGTATGTGAGTTTCCAGCTGTACGGCACACTCTGAGGTCTGACTCTACCATTCTCTTAGAAAAGCACCTGTAGCTGATTAAGTATGCACATTGCCAGCCTCCGAATACATTTTTATTACTTTAGGAGAAGGAGCAAAAAGGGAGGAAATAATGATTGACCTGTAATGGTGGTGTCTAATGAGGCCTCATGATCCTATCAGGGCTGGAGAATCAGTGGTGGCAGATTGGAGTGGTTTTTCCCTCTAAATCACTTCACATTAAGTAAGGACTCCTGAGAGCACTGTGGTTTTCTATCGTGTCTTTTGAAGCTTCCCGAATGGTCCCTCTGACTTTAATAGAAGAGAAGAAACATAGCAAATCAAGAGCTTGTAAAAATGGTTGAACGGACCTGTGAAGGCTTACTGTAATTCATCAGGATTTGGGTGAGGTTGAAGATTCAAATTCTAAGAGGAGATTTAATTGGCCTACTTCCATGTAATATAGATGTCTTGCTTGCTTAATGGGACACATAGGAAAGAAGGTAAAACAGCACTTTGGGTGAAACATTACTGGGTTTCATAAGAGTCTAAAAATACATCACTGCAGTGCTTGGCCTCAACCCGGGCCTGTCTGCACACCAAGCGCGCGCGTGTGTGTGTGTGTGTGTGTGTGTGTGTGTGTGTGTGTGTGTGTGTGTGTGTGTGTGTGTGTGTGTGTGTGTGTGTGTGTGTGTGTGTGTGTGTGTGTGTGTGTGTGTGTGTGTGTGTGTGTGTGTGTGTGTGTGTGTGTGTGTGTGTGTGTGTGTGTGTGTGTGTGTGTGTGTGTCAGGTAAGGGTAAGTGTGTAATAATGTAATTCTATGTAATTTTATCAAGTGCTTAAAAGCCATTTATTACACAAGCTAGTATTTTATTCAGAAGCTAGTATTTTATTATAGTATTTTATTTATTGCTCTCATAAGCTGTAAATGTGTGCAACGTGTGCCATGCTGTGTGTATATGGGTGTCCTTTCAGCAGCATTTTATGTCATACTTCTTCAGGGTGTTTCATTCAGTAAATTACTGCTGTTGGTTTCTCAATAAGCAGTTACATACTGGTGCTAGGAACGTATACCAGAGAGAAGAAAGAGTTTGCCAAGGCTTTATAAAAATGCTGTTTACCTAATGTCATGCTCCCATTAGATATGAAAATATAAGCTTGTTGACTCCATTGCTTGTAAACAATGTAAATGTAAACAACCACTGTCTCAAAACATGGTTAAAACTAGTCCTTGCATCCATGTCTCTGTCTATGAATTTGAGAGTGGTTATATTTGTTCAGTCCCATCCCTGAGGTGACAGCTTCCCACTGGGCACAGATGTCAGTTCAACGTCTAGTTTTGATTTACATTTGGTGAAGTTGTCAACTAACTTGAATTCAACATGAAATCAACTAAACATTTCACCATGTCATTGGATTTAGGTAAAAAGTTGGGTGTAAAAAATACCAAATGCCCTTTCGTTGATTACTTTTTACAAATCCATTCAGTTTTCCACATTGATTCAATACCATCAAATATTTTTTTGTTTGTTGAAATGACATGGAAACAACGTTAATTCGACCAGTTTTTGCACAGTGCGTTGTTCTTGTTTCAATTGAAGGATTCTAGCTTTAACTTGGGATTGATAGATAGTGACCTTATATACCAGAGGTGAATGCAGATGTCCAGCTACAGTACATAACCCCAACAAACTGTTGGTCGAAACGGTAGAAGAGAAATGTAACACTTTATATGGATCATCCCCTTCAAATGATGTTAAAACGGTTAACAAACTATTAGTTCCACATGTCCATGACAGAATAGCGGGGGAGAAAGAAAGATGAGATGCCAAGACTCTGGAGATGTTCCCTCCCTTAATCACAAGACCAAGATGCCTATTTGAGGGCATCACAACGGCCCAGCATTCAAGACATATATTATCTGGGCAGAATGACATCTGCACATTTCACTGATGACCTGATGCAGTGTCACTAGTCTCAATGCAACATGTTATTGCCTATACAGCAATAGCCATGATAATTGGCAGGTAACTTTTCAAGAGGTATTTATGATTGAATTGATACAAAATGTGATTCTATAAATGAGTAGATGGTTACATAAGCTCACAACAAACACTAGGCATCAGGGCATGGAAAAATAATTACCGAATATAATGCAGTACCTTGCAGTGTGAATAATCTGGTTTTAAACGTGTGTGTGCTGTATGTAAGCATGCATGAGAGACGAAGAGAAAGTGCGAGATAACATCCTATACTGTCATGGAGACAGTCTTAAACTGCCATGCTCCATGCTCTTATTAAATGCTGGATTACAGCTCTGGGATTGTGGCGAGATTATTCATGTTTTTTTTAAACATCCTAATCCCTGTGTAATAAAGCAGAGGAGGAAATGACAAGTGTGGTTTGTTGAGGGCACATTTTGGAGAAAGAGCAAGAGGGGTGAGAGAGGGAGAGAGCGAGAGAGAGTGAAATAGAGTTGAGCATGTGTGCAGTACACATGTGAGTGATGGAGAAGTGTCATGTTTGTCATTTATTATCATGTCTTGTCCCTGTGCTCCCCATTCTATTCGTTTCCCTCTGCTGGTCTTATTTGGTTCTTTCCCTCCTTCTATCCCTCTCTCTCCCCCTCCCTCTCTCACTCTCTCGCTCTCTCTTCTCTCTATCGTTCCGTTCCTGCTCCCAGCTGTTCCTATTCCCCTAATCATCATTTAGTCTTCCCACACCTGTTCCCGATCCTTTCCCCTGATTAGAGTCCCTATTTATTCCTTTGTGTTCCGTTCCTGTCCCGTCGGTTCCTTGTTTAGTATTCACCATGCTGTGATTGCGTTTCGCCCTGTCCTGTCGTGTTTTTGCTGTGATTGTGTATCGCCCTGTCCTGTCGTGTTTTTTTGCCTTCATCAGATGCTGCGTGTGAGCAGGTGTCTCTGTCAACTACGGCCTGCGCCTACCCGGCGACCTGCAGTCTGTGGCCGCTTCTCCAGTTATTCCCCTCTACAGACTAGAGGATTTCTGTTATTCCCTGTTTGGACTTAAATAAACTCTGTTTCTGTTAAGTCGCTTTTGGGTCCTCTTTCACCTGCATGACAGAAGGAACCGACCAAGGAATGGACCCAGCGACTTCAGACGCTCGTTACACTGCCGTCGAGATCCAAGGAGCCATGCTCGGCAGACACGAGCAGGAATTGTCTGCTGCTCGCCATGCCGTGGAGAACCTGGCCGCTCAGGTTTCCGACCTCTCTGGACAGTTCCAGAGTCTACGTCTCGTGCCACCTGTTACTTCCTGGCCTGCCGAGCCTCCAGAACCTAGGGTTAATAACCCACCTTGCTACTCCGGGCAGCCCACTGAGTGCCGCTCCTTTCTCACGCAGTGTGAGATTGTGTTCTCTCTCCAACCCAACACATACTCTAGAGAGAGAGCTCGGGTTGCTTACGTCATTTCACTCCTTACTGGCCGGGCTCGAGAATGGGGCACAGCTATCTGGGAGGCAAGGGCTGATTGCTCTAACAAGTTCCAGAACTTTAAAGAGGAGATGATTCGGGTTTTTGACCGTTCAGTTTTTGGTGGGGAGGCTTCTAGGGCCCTGGCTTCCTTATGCCAAGGTGAACGGTCCATAACGGATTATTCTATTGAGTTTCGCACTCTTGCTGCCTCTAGTGAGTGGAACGAGCCGGCGCTGCTCGCTCGTTTTCTGGAGGGACTCCACGCAGTGGTTAAGGATGAGATTCTCTCCCGGGAGGTTCCTTCAGATGTGGACTCTTTGATTGCTCTCGCCATCCGCATAGAACGACGGGTAGATCTTCGTCACCGGGCTCGTGGAAGAGAGCTCGCATCAACGGTGTTTCCCTGCTCCGCATCGCAACCATCTCCCTCCTCTGGCTTTGAGACTGAGCCCATGCAGCTGGGAGGGATTCGCATCTCGAATAAGGAGAGGGAACGGAGGATCACCAACCGCCTGTGCCTCTATTGCGGAGTTGCTGGACATTTTGTTAATTCATGTCCAGTAAAGCCAGAGCTCATCTGTAAGCGGAGGGCTACAGGTGAGCGCAACTACTCAAGTCTCTCCATCAAAGTCCTGTACTACTTTGTCGGTCCACCTACGCTGGACCGGTTCGGGTGCTACATGTAGTGCCTTGATAGACTCTGGGGCTGAGGGTTGTTTCATGGACGAAGCATGGGTTCGGAAACATGACATTCCTTTCAGAGAGTTAGAGAAGCCTACGCCCATGTTCGCCTTAGATGGTAGTCATCTTCCCAGTATCAGATTTGAGACACTACCTTTAACCCTCACAGTATCTGGTAACCACAGTGAGACTATTTCTTTTTTGATTTTCCGTTCACCGTTTACACCTGTTGTTTTGGGTCATCCCTGGCTAGTATGTCATAATCCTTCTATTAATTGGTCTAGTAATTCTATCCTATCCTGGAACGTTTCTTGTCATGTGAAGTGTTTAATGTCTGCCATCCCTCCCGTTTCTTCTGTCCCTACTTCTCAGGAGGAACCTGGCGATTTGACAGGAGTGCCGGAGGAATATCATGATCTGCGCACAGTCTTCAGTCGGTCCCGAGCCAACTCCCTTCCTCCTCACCGGTCGTATGATTGTAGTATTGATCTCCTTCCGGGGACCACTCCTCCTCGAGGTAGACTATACTCTCTGTCGGCTCCCGAACGTAAGGCTCTCGAGGATTATTTGTCTGTGTCTCTTGACGCCGGTACCATAGTGCCTTCTTCTTCTCCGGCCGGGGCGGGGTTCTTTTTTGTTAAGAAGAAGGACGGTACTCTGCGCCCCTGCGTGGATTATCGAGGGCTGAATGACATAACGGTTAAGAATCGTTATCCGCTTCCCCTTATGTCATCAGCCTTCGAGATTCTGCAGGGAGCCAGGTGCTTTACTAAGTTGGACCTTCGTAACGCTTACCATCTCGTGCGCATCAGAGAGGGGGACGAGTGGAAAACGGCGTTTAACACTCCGTTAGGGCATTTTGAGTACCGGGTTCTGCCGTTCGGTCTCGCCAATGCGCCAGCTGTTTTTCAGGCATTAGTTAATGATGTTCTGAGAGACATGCTGAACATTTTTGTTTTTGTCTATCTTGACGATATCCTGATTTTTTCTCCGTCACTCGAGATTCATGTTCAGCACGTTCGACGTGTTCTACAGCGCCTTTTAGAGAATTGTCTCTACGTAAAGGCTGAGAAGTGCTCTTTTCATGTCTCCTCCGTTACTTTTCTCGGTTCCGTTATTTCCGCTGAAGGCATTCAGATGGATTCCGCTAAGGTCCAAGCTGTCAGTGATTGGCCCGTTCCAAGGTCACGTGTCGAGTTGCAGCGCTTTTTAGGTTTCGCTAATTTCTATCGGCGTTTCATTCGTAATTTCGGTCAAGTTGCTGCCCCTCTCACAGCTCTTACTTCTGTCAAGACGTGTTTTAAGTGGTCCGGTTCCGCCCAGGGAGCTTTTGATCTTCTAAAAGAACGTTTTACGTCCGCTCCTATCCTCGTTACTCCTGACGTCACTAGACAATTCATTGTCGAGGTTGACGCTTCAGAGGTAGGCGTGGGAGCCATTCTATCCCAGCGCTTCCAGTCTGACGATAAGGTTCATCCTTGCGCTTATTTTTCTCATCGCCTGTCGCCATCTGAGCGCAACTATGATGTGGGTAACCGTGAACTGCTCGCCATCCGCTTAGCCCTAGGCGAATGGCGACAGTGGTTGGAGGGGGCGACCGTTCCTTTTGTCGTTTGGACAGACCATAAGAACCTTGAGTACATCCGTTCTGCCAAACGACTTAATGCCCGTCAAGCTCGTTGGGCGTTGTTTTTCGCTCGTTTCGAGTTTGTGATTTCTTACCGTCCGGGTAGCAAGAACACCAAGCCTGATGCCTTATCCCGTCTGTTTAGTTCTTCTGTGGCTTCTACTGATCCCGAGGGGATTCTTCCTTATGGGCGTGTTGTCGGGTTAACAGTCTGGGGAATTGAAAGACAGGTTAAGCAAGCACTCACGCACACTGCGTCGCCGCGCGCTTGTCCTAGTAACCTCCTTTTCGTTCCTGTTTCCACTCGTCTGGCTGTTCTTCAGTGGGCTCACTCTGCCAAGTTAGCTGGTCATCCCGGTGTTCGAGGCACTCTTGCGTCTATTCGCCAGCGCTTTTGGTGGCCGACTCAGGAGCGTGACACGCGCCGTTTCGTGGCTGCTTGTTCGGACTGCGCGCAGACTAAGTCGGGTAACTCTCCTCCTGCCGGTCGTCTCAGACCGCTCCCCATTCCTTCTCGACCATGGTCTCACATTGCCTTAGACTTCATTACCAGTCTGCCTTTGTCTGCGGGGAAGACTGTGATTCTGACGGTTGTCGATAGGTTCTCTAAGGCGGCACATTTCATTCCCTCGCTAAACTTCCTTCCGCTAAGGAGACGGCACAAATCATTATTGAGAATGTATTCAGAATTCATGGCCTCCCGTTAGACGCCGTTTCAGACAGAGGCCCGCAATTCACGTCACAGTTTTGGAGGGAGTTCTGTCGTTTGATTGGTGCGTCCGTCAGTCTCTCTTCCGGGTTTCATCCCCAGTCTAACGGTCAAGCAGAGAGGGCCAATCAGACGATTGGTCGCATACTACGCAGCCTTTCTTTCAGAAACCCTGCGTCTTGGGCAGAACAGCTCCCTGGGCAAAATACGCTCACAATTCGCTTCCTTCGTCTGCTACCGGGTTATCTCCGTTTCAGAGTAGTCTGGGTTACCAGCCTCCTCTGTTCTCATCCCAGCTTGCCGAGTCCAGCGTTCCCTCCGCTCAAGCGTTTGTCCAACGTTGTGAGCGCACCTGGAGGAGGGTGAGGTCTGCACTTTGCCGTTACAGGGCACAGACGGTGAGAGCCGCCAATAAACGCAGGATTAAGAGTCCAAGGTATTGTTGCGGCCAGAGAGTGTGGCTTTCCACTCGCAACCTTCCTCTTACGACAGCTTCTCGTAAGTTGACTCCGCGGTTCATTGGTCCGTTCCGTGTCTCCCAGGTCGTCAATCCTGTCGCTGTGCGACTGCTTCTTCCGCGACATCTTCGTCGCGTCCATCCTGTCTTCCATGTCTCCTGTGTTAAGCCCTTTCTTCGCACCCCCGTTCGTCTTCCCTCCCCCCTCCCGTCCTTGTCGAGAGCGCACCTATTTACAAGGTACATAAGATCATGGACATGCGTTCTCGGGACGGGGTCACCAATACTTAGTGGATTGGGAGGGTTACGGTCCTGAGGAGAGGAGTTGGGTTCCATCTCGGGACGTGCTGGACCGTTCACTCATCGATGATTTCCTCCGTTGCCGCCAGGATTCCTCCTCGAGTGCGCCAGGAGGCGCTCGGTGAGTGGGGGGTACTGTCATGTTTGTCATTTATTATCATGTCTTGTCCCTGTGCTCCCCATTCTATTCGTTTCCCTCTGCTGGTCTTATTTGGTTCTTTCCCTCCTTCTATCCCTCTCTCTCCCCCTCCCTCTCTCACTCTCTCGCTCTCTCTTCTCTCTATCGTTCCGTTCCTGCTCCCAGCTGTTCCTATTCCCCTAATCATCATTTAGTCTTCCCACACCTGTTCCCGATCCTTTCCCCTGATTAGAGTCCCTATTTATTCCTTTGTGTTCCGTTCCTGTCCCGTCGGTTCCTTGTTTAGTATTCACCATGCTGTGATTGCGTTTCGCCCTGTCCTGTCGTGTTTTTGCTGTGATTGTGTATCGCCCTGTCCTGTCGTGTTTTTTTGCCTTCATCAGATGCTGCGTGTGAGCAGGTGTCTCTGTCAACTACGGCCTGCGCCTACCCGAAGCGACCTGCAGTCTGTGGCCGCTTCTCCAGTTATTCCCCTCTACAGACTAGAGGATTTCTGTTATTCCCTGTTTGGACTTAAATAAACTCTGTTTCTGTTAAGTCGCTTTTGGGTCCTCTTTCACCTGCATGACAGAAGTGGTTATGAGAAGAGAAAAAATTGATGAGTAAGAAGTATTAAATTGAGTGACTGAAAGTAGCAGGTATTAAATATCATAACACACACTGGCACATGCTTGTCTCAGCAAAACAGCTCTTGCTGAAGTTGCATGAACTAGCCGACCAGCCAGACTTGAATATACACTCTGGAAAATATTTCTACTGAAACATGGATAATTATAGGTCTCTCTCAGAATATATCTTTGAGTTCAAACCCAAGACATGTAAATGAGAACTTCCCTTAACCAGCTGTGTTTAGACGCAGATAGAACACTGCTTCGTTTTCAAGGAAGCATTACAAGGAAAATGTATGAGTTATGTGTGTTTGTTTCACTATGTGAAAGTTTGTTTACTCTAAACTATGTTGTTGGGGAAAGAGCCATCCACACAAAGAATTGGGTACTTCAGTATGCTGATGCTAAACCCTGCTCCCTGTGTGGGTTTAAGGTACCACAGGTTCACATGAACAACAGGATTTAACATTTGCCCCATGCCACGTGCCAGACATGGTGTGCAACGCACCTAAAAGAGTCACTGAGATCTGAAGACGGGGCATGGACCAACCCAGGAGTGTCTGAGACAAGCTAATTCTTCCAATATGAACCCTGTAAAGGGATCTAATCAAGTGTATGAAGAGGAGACAGTTAAGCAGTCACTCTTACTGATTACATCTGGGGCTGATGACCTCGTTGTGAGGGGTAAATATAAATGATTCACATTTTTGTTGCAGTGGCGACAACGAGTTGTGGTGCGCGGATACTAAATGAATAGCGAAACACTGTAAAGGCATGACTGTCCTACTGTGTTAACTGTTATGAACAATAAATTACATTCATAGATTTTGCCTGATTTCTGAGCATGGGAGCTGCATGAAATTCTTCATTAAATACTTTTATAGGCTTACAACATTTGCCCTAACTCACCGCCTCTTCAATACAACTGCAAAGGAAAGCATGTGTACTTTATTAAGTCCCTAGCATGAAGCACAGATCATGCGGCTTCATTCATAAAACAGACTAGCACTAATCAAGAGGCCCACATCAAACACTGGCAGATGAACTTGTTTTACATTCATTCGGAGAGCAGATGGATTGTTGGACATGCAGAGACAGTGAAGGAGGAAGAGACAATGACTACGAATAGCATCCAACATTACAGATGAAGAGAGAGGTAGGGATGGAAAGCAGTGGCGGTCAGTGCCGTTCTTTTCATGAGCATGGCCTTATTTCTATTACAGCATATTGGATGACTCTCTTTCATATTCCATTCACCCAGTTCAATGTAAAAGCAAAAGGTTTATTCTATTACATGATACTCAAACTTTACCTAAACCCATCACGAGGTTGCTACAATCTAGCCTATGAATGAAAGTTTACAACGTAGATGCACAAATGTCGAGATAAAATTTGAGATGACAGTGACACATTCAATAGCGCTTTGCACACTCTTGCCTGCATCTAGCTTATCTAGGGTGTAATCATTAGTCCAACAGTTGCAAATGAGAGTTTCTATTGAAACATTTAGGTGTGTTTATCCCCATTTGTTCTGTTTGCTTCTGTTTATGAAACGTTTTTCAACAGAATGGTCGGAATTAATTCACCCATGATCACGCGTAAACACAGTTCACTTTCATAGCAGCCACGTTGTTTTCCTTCTCGCACCTATGCACACTCCTCCTCTCCTTGTCCCTTAGCTTGTGGACTTCAATGCACAACACATCAGCTGTATGTGACCAGGCGGAAAAAAAAACATTCCAAGCTTAACCACTACACACAGCCTACATCCGTTGTCACCATATTAGCTAAAGTAACGCCATAGTCAGCATAGCTAGTAGAACTAACACGTTAGTAAACCCGCTACAATCATGAAGTAAAGTTAGTGTACATTCAGTAAGCAGTTACAATGGCAGGCCCCAGTGGCAATAAATTATTAATACCAAAAGCTTACCTTGATTTGGAAGAGTTCCAGTGTTGTGTTGGATAGTCATAGCCAGCTAGCTAGCATAGCAAGAAAATGTCTGATTTTAAATGTGTTATCACTGCACAACAAATTTCAAATGGGAATACAATGTCAGATGTTTTGTATTTATACAACAACTTAATGTGCTATCACAGTGCTTCATCCAATAGCACAACCTGGATTGTAGTTGAGATCACAATAAAAGTACATAGTTCAAGTGAGATTCCGCACAGATACTTATATTTGTAAGATAACTTTAGGCTATTTACTGTATTACAAAAGGCATATTAAATTGTGTTAGATTGACAACGCAACCAAATTTCAACATTTAAAGGAGATCTACTGTATCTAATGCTTGGATGGTTTCAACTAAGCCACTAGCTTAAATAAAGATTAGTTAATTGCCTAGTTAAATAAAGGTGAAATAAATCAAAATAAACAACATTTAAAAATTTAAAATTAACACTATTCTTTAACTTTTATTTTGGGTTTAGTTGGAGACGTGAATCCAACTTAATATCATTTTTGCAATACCGTTGACAAGTTGAATTGTGTTTGGTTGTCAATGCAAACAAATATCAACATTTGAAAGAGATTTATATTTTGTGCCACTGACTTAGGCTGAATTTAATTCCAGTTTGTCTACAAATTAATAATTGATATTCACATCTCTGTCTCAACCAAAAATAAAAGTTAAAGAATATGACAAAATAAAATAAAATATTAAAATGCGCTTTAAATAAAGTTTGATTTGCTTTGGTTCTATTCTTTAACTTAGATTGTTGGTTGAAATAGCGACATTAATCCAACATATTCCTAATAACTTGAAGATTACATTTGACCAAAATTGAAATCCTAGGCCTATATTTTTTAAACAATAGCAGTTGATGACTTTGCAAATGCTATAATATTATAGGCCTAAATAGTATAATTGATGATATATGACGTATAGAGAATGGTTACATTTAATTTGCTCTGTTAAACCTACCGTTTGGAATGACTTTGATAGCAACAGTGAATTTATTCAGTTATTAAGAGATTTCTCAAAAATAACTGTTACAATAGCACACTGGTAGTAGTCAGTGACAAATATCAAAGCTAAGCAGGGCTGCTGGGCTTTGTTAAAACCTTGGATGGGAGACTAAATGGATAGCTGTGGAAAGATCAACTCTCCTGTAGGAGGTACTGGCCAGACTATATAGTTTTTCTGATCGTGGATATAACGTTGAAGCTCTGACATTGTTTCAAAGGTACAAATTCAACATATTTTATATGAGGGTTGGCTATGTTGAAAATTGGTTAACATGATGATAATGATAATTCTGTGGTTTAAATTTCACCCTCAAAACAACACAGTTCACCTTGATGTCTTTTTGCGAATCCAATGTATTTTCCAGGTAGATTTCACGTCGCAACAAATTACGTTGAAACAACGTTGATTCAACCAGTTTGTGCACAGTGGGGAGGATTTGGAGAGGAAAGGAAAAGATAACGAGAGGGTGAGAGTAGCAGGAACAAAGAGAGAGAATGGCCAGAAGAAAGACTACAGGCAACCAAGAGAGGGGAAATGAGGAGGAGACAGGGATGGGATCCAAGAAGAATAAGGAGATAATGGAGATAAGCGATGGGAGGAAAAGAGAGAGGGCTAACTGCAAAGGCTGTCAAGGAGAGCTGGAGATTGTCGTCCTCCGTCCTGCTACCTTTCAAATCTAGATTAGCGTCTCCTCCCACCGGAGGAAGAATTCAAACATCATGAAAAATGTACAGCCAAAGGCTTTTAACAAGCCTGCCCTAAGCCCCTATCAAATACACACACACATCAAATCGCATCACTCCCAGTCCCAAACACACACACCCAACGGCATGCTTAACCCATAAAGTACAATCTACTGTGTAACTCACTAACCTTGGAACCAGAACCAAGAGAATAAAAAAAAAAAAAAAAAAAAAACTGTGCAGCAAATGTCAAATATATACAGTGCCTTCGGAAAGTATTCACACCCCTTGACTTTTTCCACATTTTGTTGTGTTACAAATCAGGATTAAAAATGGATTGAATTGTCATCTTTCTGTCAACGATCTACACAAAATACTCTGTAATGTCAAAGTGTAAGAAAAATTCAAAAAATCTTAAGACATTTATGAAAAACAAAACACTAATATGCTGTATTTTGAATACATACGTAAGTATTCAATACATGTTTGGCAGTGATTACAGCTGTGCGTGTTTCTGGGTAAGTCTCTAAGACAGACTTCCCCTATTGCCGGCCCATGTGTGTGGTTTTATTTGGCCCCCCCAAGTTTTCTGAGCAAAATATATACATATTTTATTTTTATTATCGGACATAAAAGACTGTAAAAAAAAAAAACAGGAAATCAGCTCCAAGTGTTTTTAATTTAAGACATCTGTTCCCAAGTATTCCCACGCATAATAGAGAGACGTGATCATATACAAATGTAAGTAAGCAGTCTACGAATTATTTGTAATTATGTTCCGGCCCCCCAACCATCCGCTCAAGAAAAAAGAAATCCAGTCGTGGCTGAATCTAGTTGATGATCCCTGCTCTAAGAGCTTTGCACACTATCTTTTTTTTTTAATTCTTCAAGCTTTGTCAAGTTGTTTGTTGATCATTGCTAGGCAGCCATAGATTTTCAAGCCGATTTAAGTCAGAACTGTAACCAGGCCACTCAGTAACATTCAATGTCATCTTAGTAAGCAACTCCAGTGTATATTTGGCCTTGTGTTTTAGGTTATTATGCTGCTGAAAGGTGAATTAGTCTCCCAGTGTCTGTTGGAAAGCAGACTGAACCAGGTTTTCCTTGAGGATTTTGCCTATGCTTAGCTCTATTCCATTTATTTTTATCATAAACGAAGTCCCTAGTCCTTGCCGATGACACTCATACCAATAACATGATTCAGCCACCACCATGCTTGAAAATGTGATAAGGGGATGTCAGTGATGTGTTGTGTTGGATTTGCCCCAAACATAACGCTTTATATTCAGGATATAAAGTTAATTTCTTTACAAACAGGATTCATGTTTTGGAATATTTGTTCTGTACAGGCTTCTTTCTTTTCACTCTGTCATTTACACTAGGTTAGTATTGTGGAGTAACTACAATGTTGTTCATCCATCCTCAGTTTTCTCCTATCACAGCCATTAAACTCTGTAACTGTTTTAAAGTCACCATTTGACTCATGGTGAAATGCCTGAGTAGTTTCCCTCCTCTCCGGCAACTGAGTTAGGAAGGACACCTGTATCTTTGTAGTGACTGGGTGTATTGGTGCACCATCCAAAGTGTAATTAATAACTAATTACATTTAGCCTCTTGCAATTATTTAGGCTTACCATAACAAAGGGGTTGTATACTTATTGACTCATTTCAGCTTTTTATTTTTTATTAATTTGTACAAATGTCTAAAAACATATTTCCACGTTGACATTATGGGTTATTGTGTGTAGGCCAGTGACACAAAACCTCAATTTAAATCAATTTTAAATTCAGGCCGTAACACCACAAAATGTTGGAAAAAGTCAAGGGGTGTGAATACTTTCTGAAGGCATTGTAGCACATGTGGTCACTCACTATGGCAGGTGAGCTCAGGTTATAATTCACCTGCATGGGACAGTGCTCTCACAGGCATCCATCCAGCTGGCGAACCAACCGCACGGCACAGATTCTTTTAAAGCAGCGAGAAACAACAACAGTGCGATAAGGTTTTCTATGCGCTGCTGCACAGTGTGAATGGTTGAGTGAGTAGCTGATCTCGGACGGGTGTTCTTCTGCTAGAGACGATGGACAGCATTGATTTCCTCCCTGACACATGAAAGATCCTCCACCAAGGAAACACTACTGTATGTGTGCTGAAAGTGTACACAGACGCTGCTCTAGGACTGCTCACTTCTTTGTTAGGAATGTATCAATGACAGTATCTACACTGAAAAAATAATTACCTCAGCAAAAAAATAAATGTCCTCTCACTGTCAACTGCGTTTATTTTCAGAAAACTTAACCTGCAAATATTTGTATGAACATAACAAGATTCAACAACTGAGACATAAACTGAACAAGTTCCACAGACATGTGGCTAACAGAAATGGAATAATGTGTCCCTGAACAAAGAGGCGGTCAAAATCAAAAGTAACAGTCAGTATCTGGTGTGGCCAGCAGCTGCATTAAGTACTGCAGTGCATCATCTTCTCGTGGACTGTACCAGATTTGACAGTTCTTGTTGTGAGATGTTACCCCACTCTTCCACCAAGGCACCTGCAAGTTCCCAGACATTGCTGGGGGGAATGGCCCTTGCCCTCACCCTCCGATCCAACAGGTCCCAGATGTGCTCAATGGGATTGAGATCCAGGCTCTTCTCTGGCCATGGCAGAACACTGACATTCTTGTCTTGCAGGAAATCCAGTACAGAATGAGTAGTATTGCTGGTGGGTCATGTCGGGATGAGCCTGCAGGAAGGGTACCACATGAGGGAGGAGGATGTCTTCCCTGTAACGCACAGCATTGAGATTGCCTGCAATGACAACAAGCTCAGTCCGATGATGCTGTGACACCGCCAGAGCACAGGCCTCAGTGTAACGCTCATTCCTTCGATGATAAACGCAAATCTGACCATCACCCCTGGTGTGACCACATCGCAACTCGTCAGTGAAGAGCACTTTTTGCCAGTTCTCTCTGGTCCAGCGATGGTGGGTTTGTGCCCATAGGCGACGTTGTTGCCGGTGATGTCTGGTGAGGACATTACAACAGGCCTACAAGCCCTCAGTCCAGCCTCTCTCAGCCTATTGCTGACAGTCTGAGCACTGATGGAGGGATTGTGTATTCCTGGTGTAACTCGGGCAGTTGTTGTTGCCATCCTGTACCTGTCCCGCTGGTGTGATGTTCGGATGTACCGATCCTGTGCAGGTGTTGTTACACATGGTCTGCCACTGCGAGGACGATAAGCTGTCCGTCCTGTAGCACTGTCTTAGATGTCTCACAGTACGGACATTGCAATTTATTGGCCACATCTGCAGTCCTCATGCCTCCTTTCAGATTGCCTAAGGCACGTTCACACAAATGAGCAGGGAACTTAGCATCTTTCTTTTGGTGTTTTCAGAGTCAGTAGAAAGGCCTCTTTAGTGTCCTAAGTTTTCATAACTGTGACCTTAATTGTCTACCATCTGTAAGCTGTTAGTTAGTGTCTGTAAACTGATAGTCTCTTAACGCCCCTTTACAATGAAGATATGTAAAGTTATTTGGATTTTTACTAATTATCTTTGAAAGACATTGTCCTGAAAAAGGGACTTTTCTTTTTTGCTGAGTTTATAAACACAACATGTAAAGTGTTGTTCCCATGTTTAGTGAGATGAAATAAAAGATCTCAGAAATGTTCCATACACACAAAAAGCTTATTTCTCTAAAATGTTTTGCACAAATTTGATTACATCCCTGTTAGTGAGCATTTCTCCTTTGCCAGGATAATCCATCCACATGACAGGTGAGGCATATCAAGAAACTGACTAAACAGCATGATCATTACACAGCTGCACCTTGTGTTGGGGACAATAAAAAGCAATAAAATGTGCAGTAGTCACACAACACAATGCCACAGACATCTCAAGTTTTGAGGGAGCGTGCAATTGGCATGATGACTGCTGAAATGTCCACGAGAGCTGTTGCCAGATGATTGAATGTTCGTTTCTCTACCATAAGCCACCTCCAACATAGTTTTAGAGAATTTGGCAGTACGTACAACCGGCCTCACAACCGCAGACCACGTGTATGGCATTGTGTGGGCAAGCGGTTTGCTGATTTCACATATTGTGAACAGAGTGTCCTATGGTGGCAATGGGGTTATGGTATGGGCAGGTATACACTACAGACAACGAACACAATTGCATTTCATCGCAATTTGAATGCACAAAATTACTGTGACAAGACACTGAGGCCCATTGTGAGGCCCATTTTTTAAAGGTATCTGTGACCAACAGAGGTATATCTGTACCCCCAGTCATGTGAAATTCATAGATTAGGGCCTAAGGAATTTATTTCTGTCACGACTTCCGCCGAAGTTGGTCCCTCGCCTTGTTTGGGCGGTGTTCAGCGGTCGACGTCACCGGTTTTCTAGCCACCACCGATCCACTTTTCATTTTCCATTTGTTTTGTCTTCATTGTACACACCTGGTTTCCATTCCCATAATTATATGTTCCTTATTTAACCCTCTGTGTCCCACATGGTTTTGTGCTTGTTTGTTCATTGTAAGTTGGTCTCATTTGTGAGCTTGATTATGTTCCTTCTTGGAATATTTGTTTTTTTGAGTAAAGTTAAGTTTATTACTCATCTCTGTGTCCTGCGCCTGACTCCGCCTTACCTGCTACACCTTGACGCCTTACAATTTCAATTCACTGATTTCCTTCTATGAACTGTAACTCAGTAAAATCTATGAAATTCTTGCATGTTGCATTTATATTTGTGTTCAGTAAAGCTGTAATCGTAGTGTTATTTCCTAAAAGTGTGAATATAATGCTCTTTCAGATTGTTTTCCTTATAGTATCTTGAATCAGGTTTTGTTATTTTGTTCTGAATAAATGTTATTTCCATGTGAAGTTGAGGAGTGATCCTGTTTAGGTCAGTTTAATGGAACGTTAGAGTTGGGAAAGCCTAGACAACGGGTGTCAAACATCGACCCCAAAATCAGTGGATAAGGGACAATTTTTTGCCAATTTTGACGATTAGGAAATATGATAAATTTTCAGTGCAGCCCTCTGGACCTCGTTGGGGACAAATGTGACTCCCGAGGCAAAATGAGTTTGACACCCCTGGCCTAGACTAAGGCCCTATATTTAAACACTCAATGACAATATCAAACATGTGAAAGGGCACTCACTTTCTTAGTGTACAGACACACAGGGAGAAAAGCAAAACTGCAGACCAAAGGAAAATATCAATGCTCTAGAGGGGAGAGGAGGGTGTGTTAAAGAGAGTGAAACTGTTGACTTTAATAGAGAAGAGTGTGCAAGAGAGTAAAGAGGAGACAAACACAAAGTCAACCACTGGACACATTAGTTTCCATAGATCTTCTACTTATCACTGTAATATTTAGAGTGTTAGGCAACTGAGAAACTCAAAAGACATCCCGAGTGTTGGAGGAGAATGTTTCATTAAGGGTAATTTGCCAAACGAAACCCATTAACATTCAGCACAAGGCGTTCAGCTCTCTCATGTTTATCACAGTGGATGTGAAGGCAGGCAGTGGCTCTGGGAGCATTGTGATGAGTAGTGTGCCATCATGGCACTGACAGAGTACAAGATAACGATCGCCCTGACGAACCCTGTCACTTGCTTCCCCTTCAGATCACTTCCCTCCCAGGCTTCACCCTCAGTGCTAAGCTAATTGGGTGAGGAGGGAAAAACTCTAAATGAAAGGGCTGCGGTCAGGTTTCCCTGTAAATGATTGAAAAACTTTGCTAAATCTCAGTGCATCAATTGACTGTGATGAACACACACAGGGTAGGCCTACAGTGAATACTGATAAGCGGGCGAAGCCAAACAAGAGTAACTGTCAAACCTCAACTGAACCTAGAAGAACAAACGGGTCCTGGCCTGAAGCCAAGCCAGCACCAGTTCATCAGCACGGACAACACAACACTCTTATATTGTTTATTTAACGCTCTGCACATAATACATAGGAGTTGAGGACCAATTAATGGGAACCACAGATATGAGATGATTATGTGTTTATTATTTAATTTCTGTCCAGTAGTTCTTCTCAGTAGCAGTGAAAAGCAGAGCCAGTATATTTCTATGTGGCTCAAGTGAAATGCAGCTTTCATGGTTCCTCGTCAGAGAGAGATTCATTACCCAGCAGAGTTCAGGGGCCTGAGAAACTCCTCTCTTTATCACACCAGTGATTAAGTCTATTGATTTCCGCAGGGAAAAGTGGCTGCTCGGAGTCGAGGCCAGGCTACAAGGCTGATGTTGAGTCTCACTGTGTAGCAGTTGGGGAAGAGGGAACACACGTTGACTTGCTGAACACAGTGCTACTGTAACAAGAATAACTTTCAGATGTCTTCCTCAGTGAATGCAACTGAAGTAGATGAAAGTAAACAATGTAAAGGAACATCTAAAAAATATGTGGGACTGTCCGACCAATTCATTATAATATCAGGGTTATATCTGGAGTCTGATGATTCATCGTGGTCTCTGGGAGGGAAGCAGCAATCTGAAGGCCCACGCTGAAACACTTCCATATTTTATGCAGTTTATTTAAGTGATCATGCCTGAGAAGCTGGTGTTTGGAGGATATATTGGAACGCGTGTTGTTAGGCCCGAGACAAAGTTGATATATCGTGCCAATATATCCTTCAAACAGCAGCTTTTTAAAATTTATTTTACCTTTATTTAACTAGGCAAGTCAGTTAAGAACAAATTCTTATTTTCAATGACGGCCTAGGAACAGTAGGTTAACTGCCTGTTCAGGGGCAGAACGACAGAACGACCTTCTCAGCTCGGGGATTTGAACTTGCAAACTAGCCCAATGCTCTAACCAATAGGCTACCCTGCCGCCCTGAGGACTTTATCACTTTTCTACAATGGGTTACCAACATATTCAAGTAAAGATTGACATATTTTCATTAAAAACATTATTTTGATGAATGTATTCATACTATTTCATCCCTCCACAAGATATAGTCTCGACATAAATCTATGGTTGTTATCCAAGCCAGCTGGTCGTTCATTCTATCGGTTTGGTTATTGAACACAGAGACGTGACCCAGTCGTTCAGTCTTTTTGTTTTGTGTCTAAGGACGCGACTCAATAGTTCATTCCAAATGTTCCATTGCCATATTGGCTGGCAACGTTTTTATCCCGTGCTTGCTAGCTAGCCAACTACGGCTAACTTACAGTCATGTTAAACAGTGAAGACATAAAAACAACGAAGTAGCTGCATTTGTTTAAACTGTTTTCTAGTGACATTTATTTGGATACATCCATAACAATGATCTAATGATGTGCGATTTCAGCTGGCATAGAAAATGTGCTCTCTCGTCAAACACTGTTGTGCAGAGGATCTAGCCAACAACACAACTAACACAATCATTTCAAACTGAAGCTGGAAAGACTTCAAACTAGCTGCACTTTGTTTCATTTGAACCTGTTTTCTATTGATAGAAATTATGCTAATTCATGATTTCGAGTGGTTGTCTTGTCTTATCCCGACATGTTAATTACTATGGGACAGCTGGAGATCAAATTTGAATATTGAAACAATGTTGCAAATGTCGGAGAGAGAGACAGCAAGGTTTATACAAATCTCTGCTGTTGAAAACTAAATGTTAGTCTAAAAGAAATGTGAGATAATGTCTAGATGCTTTTTATAGTAGAGATCACGTTTAGAAATTGCCTGGTTGGGCTGATGAGAGAGTGGATTGCGAAGTCAGATAGAAAATAGGCATTTTAACGTCATAGATTTAGCCTGTGGTAACTTGTGAAATAGACACCAGCTGGAACGTGGTTTTAACCAATCAGCATTCAGGATTAGACCCAACCTTACGTTATACATGTTTTTAGAGTTTGTTTTCACCTCACTGGCACAACACACAATATACCCTAACGCATGTGAGGTATGGAGAAATCTGGACATGGAGTCATGAACCCACTTCCATACAACCTGACGTCTGTCATATGAGTACATGGGTGTGTCCACAGAAAATGAGATGGGCAATCCATGTTCATGAATGAAATACCCTCCCTGGGAGAGGTGTTACATTTCAGTAGGCTTTAAATAATAATTTGTTCTTAAGTTCTTAACTGACTTGCCTAGTTAAATAAAGGTTCAATTTAAAAATATAAAAAAACCTACAACTCAATATGAGGTCTTCTTAATGTTTTTTATACTCAGTGTATAACTTCCACCTGATTGGAGGAAATAAAATCCTTTCTTTGTCAAGGATAACGTAGGAAACTAAAGGGATTACAGTATTGAAGTATCCATTGAACAGTGAACATTGAGGGACCATTGTCAGCTGGGTATTGCTACAGTCATCACGGATGTAATAAATACATAGATCAGGTCAAAATGACATACGGCAACCTTAAATTACATTTTGCACAACATAGATCAGTATCTACAGAACATATTTGCTTTTTATCAAGTCCACGGTCACATACAGGAAAGTAGGGTGTAAAAAAATATCGATATAGAAGATATAAAGTATCTTTTATCTTGGAAGTTATGAAAAACTACAATCTTTATCCAATCCTGAGCTGCAACCAATGCTTTGTTTTTCAGATAAAAAAAAAGACAGACCTTGTATGATTCTCCCTGGGAATATTCAATGTTTTCCCCTTGCTTTAACAATATCATCTATGAGACTGAATGAAGTGACCTTCAAATTCCCTGCAGAGCCCACTGGCAATCCCCCTACTACCTTAGCTCTGTGTACATAATCCACAGCCAACAGGAGACTCAGAAACCTATTACAACTCCGCAATAATGCAAAGGTGTGTGTGTGTGTGTGTGTGTGTGTGTGTGTGTGTGTGTGTGTGTGTGTGTGTGTGTGTGTGTGTGTGTGTGTGTGTGTGTGTGTGTGTGTGTGTGTGTGTGTGTGTGTGTGTGTGTGTGTGTGTGTGTGTGTGTGTGTGTGTGTGTGTGTGTGTGTGTGTGTGTGTGTGTGTGTGTGTGTGTGTGTGTGAGTTATGGATAATACAACAAAGAGTCCACTATAAAGGATGGATGCATCAAAGGCTGATATTGGCCACTAATCACTGTGACAGAACATGATGTGTTGCATGGGGAACAGGCTAAAACAGATGCTGGATGAGAAAACTGTTCTTTTGATGCATCATCATCTCCATGGTTGTTTTGATAACCCATCCTGAAATATATATTATATATATACTACTCACTTAATGTCATATTGAATGTCAGAATATAGATACAACATACATTTCAGTAATTTAGCATACTGTGTTCAAGCCATGACATCACACCATGACACTATTCAATATGTGATGACATCATCTTTGCTGATGGACTGTTTGTTCAGATGAGGCAGTTAAGAGGGAGGCCGTGTCTAATAGAGAAGAGCACTGGGAACAGAAGTCCAAAGGTTAAAGGAACAGGCAGGACAATTAAGAGTGTACCTAAATACAATTAGCATACAAATGGATAATAGTAAAACAAATACTGTATTGAATATTGAGCCTGAAATAGAATGTATGTTCTACCATACTTTGCCTCTTAGTTATACCATGCTTTCTTTTATCCACGTGACTAAAAACAAGTGATGCACTCGCAGGTAAAAGGCCACGTGTCAAACTCATTCTACAGAGGGCCGAGCGTCTATGGGTTTTCGCTCATCCCTTGTACTGGATTGATGAATTAAGGTCACTAATTGGTAAAGAACTCCCCTCACCTGGTTGTCTAGGTCTTAATTGAAAAGAAAAAACAAAAACATGCAGGCACTACGCCCTTCATGGAAATGAATTATAAGTGAATTATACCCCTGTAGTAGGCCTACTGATAATGATGTTTTAAAAATATATATCTTTCTGTACACAAAAAGGTGCTATCTAGAACCTAAAATGTTTCTTCGGCTGTCCCCATAGGAGAAACCTTTAAATAACTATTTTTTGGGATCCAGGTATAACCCTTTTGGTTCCAGGTAGAACCTGTTTGGGTTCCATTTAGAACCAATTTTGCATAGGGTTCTACGTGGAAACCAAAAGGATTCTACCTGGAACCCAAAAGGGTTCTACCTGGAACCCAAAAGGGTTCTACCTGGAACCCAAAAGGGTTATCTTATGGGGACAGCCATATAACCCTTTTGGAAACCTTTTTTAATAGTGTACCACATCTAAAAGTCATACATTGATATCAGGCCCTGGCCTATGTGAAGACACCAGAGCACTTCGGGAAGCTCTTTTCAAATGTAGTTGCAACTTCGGGGCTTCATCAAGTTAGCTGCACATGGAGATTGTGCCAGTAGGCTGTCCGTAGATACAGAAGCCTACCACAGCCGACCACTCACCTACTTATTGCCCTCAATCGTGTCTTATGCTCATAATTTCAATATTTTACACTGGAAACCAAAATTATAACATTTTATATAATTATTTAATTAAACATTTGCTTGAAAAATATAATAGTATGTCTAGAAAATGTGCCGTTACTTACCAGATATCTCTGTCTGTGGCACCCCGTTGAGAGTGAAGCCTTTACCGCTGTAGAACTGTCGGACATCCGAACAGCTCCGGGCTTTACTGCTCGCATTGTCCGCCGACAATGGGATAGCAGATAGACAAAGGAATAGGAGAGCCTGGAGAAAATCCATACTGACAACCAAATAGTAAGGTGTAGATCAAAGAGAACGAGTCTTGGCAATTAAAAATAAGTCCTACAAAGCGTCGTATGACATTCAACCGGTAGATAAAGCCTCCCTTGGCGGTGTATCTCGCTTTGGCGCGGAGGATACAGCTGGAAACACCAGCTGAGCAATCTGTCAGCGCTCCCCGGAGTCCTGTGACGACGCTGTGACTGTCAAGATGAGCAAGTCCTCGCAGTGATGAGTCTACTAGGCAGAACGGCTCTAAAAAAAACGAAAACTAGTTACTGTAATACGTGTTATCAACATCCACCAATAAACCGAATAAAGGCTCTGCTACTGTCAGTGAAGAGGCACAGTAGTCTTTGATGAAACTGTAAGGAACAGGTGAACTCTACAAATATCGGAGGTGTGTAAGGGAGAATAGCCCGAGTGTTGTGAGCTGAGCACGTAGCACAGCCAGTATAGGATTGGAATCGCGCTGGGATACTCACGCGGAGCTGCTGTTTTGGTGCCGCCCCGCGGAGAACAGAGGATGCCACCACCTGCAGGTCAGTGCGCTTATGTTTTCTTTTTTTCCCCCTTTGTTTGTTGTTGTTGTTGTTTTTTAAAGACATTTTTATTCATAATACAAAATCAACAACTTCGAATGTGCAGCGCTTTAATATTACGATGTATCTTTCTTCCAGAGCCAATAAAAACCTATTTATTTGGTGAAAAATAAGTGTATAATTCTAGAAAAATCCCTCGAGATTTCGCGTTATGGAGATGAGCTCAAATGCATTCACTGTTGGCTCTTGAAAGTCCACACCATCTCTAGGCTACTGGATGGGATAAAGATGTAGGCTCTTTATTTGTATACCCTGCAGTATAACTTTCATACAAAGCAGGAAATGTAAAACTTGTAGCGTATTTGAGGTTTAAAAAGGCCTCTGAAGTTTGTCATTTTCACTTTATAATTTCAGACTTTCCCTTACAAAAAATTGTATCAACCCCTACAAAAATGTCCATTCATTATAACCCACATAGTAATTCAGATGTACTGTTGCAGCAGAATTATTTTCCTGTTGTAGCAAACTGTCTCAAATCTAGATATGTACCATGACCACAATAGGACAATACTTTCTGTTCATCTGTTTGAGTTCCGTGCATAATACATTTTTTACCCACACGTGTCCATAAAACATAATGACAAAACTCACATAATTGCACCGAACGAAGTGTCTTCATTCATTCTCTACACACATTCCCATTGACATAGGTCTACTGTACTGTACACACTCATTTCCAAGCATATAATCCGATTGTCAGCCGTATCTCCCTGCATGGCACAACGATGGGTACAGAAGCCTGAGAGGTGGGAGTTGGTGGGTGGGAGGTCCGACCAGCCACTAAACTGTATGTGTGAAATGACAGTGTAACTACATGTACAGGGGACACATCTCGTCTCTCTCTAACCACACTGTAATCCCTGTTACAGTGTAGCCTGCCAGGGTCTGTACTGGATTAACATGGGGTTGTCGTGAATTGGGACACAGCCCTCTGTGTGTGTGTGTGTGTGTGTGTGTGTGTGTGTGTGTGTGTGTGTGTGTGTGTGTGTGTGTGTGTGTGTGTGTGTGTGTGTGTGTGTGTGTGTGTGTGTGTGTGTGTGTGTGTGTGTGTGTGTGTGTGTGTGTGTGTGTGTGTGTGTGTGTGTGTGTGTGTGCGCGTGCGTGTGTGCGTGTGTGCGTGTGTGTGTGATTACGTGTATAGTCTGTGTGCATGTGTGATAGAAGTGCAAAATCTATTCCTTAGGCCAACCTGGACTCAGGGAGAGATGTAACATAGTAAATGTAAATCCTGGACACTCCAATTAGTATGATGTATTACGTTTCTTATGGTATGTATTAATTTGTGGATGTCCAGGTTAGGGTTAGGCTTAGCTAACATGCTAAGTAGTTGCAAAGTAGTTCAAAAGTGTTAAGGTGTTGCAAATGTCTAATTAGCAAAAATGATAAATCTGTCCAGGATGAGATTCAAATGTGCAACCTTTTGGTTGCTTGACGTTTGCATTTAATTCCCACCTATCCTTCCCGACCAACAACCTTCATTTCCTTTTTGCCTTAAAGTAGCCTTCTGTCTTTTATATAACCATATCAAACGTAACATACCTTACTAATTTCAGTGTCCCGGACAGTGTTACGTCTAGCTAGTCTAATACTCTGTTACGCCCATCCAGGCTACATAGCCCTACAAAGCGAGACAGTTAGAAGACAGAAAGGGCAAGGCACTGATATTTGTCAGTGAAAGGCTCTTGGCAGAGTTCCCTCCCTCTCTCTGTCTCTCTCTCTCTGACTGAGAGTGGCAGCCACATTTTGAGTGTACCCATGCCAGGAGGTTGTTACTAGTTACTACAGCCACAAAATTAAAATAGTAAAAATTGTAAAATTTCATGATAACAAACATTTGCTTTTTGGTCTAATTCAGGCTCAGTGTTAGGCATAAGGTTAGCAGTGTGTTTAAGGTTACGGTTAAGGTAAGATTTAAAATCATATTTTAAGAAGATAAATTATATAAATAAGCAAGGTTTAGCCCTAATCATGACTTTGTGCCTGTGGTAACTACTGACGAACATGCCAGGAAGTAAAAGCAGGAAGTGTACCCTTCAATCTGCGCTGTGATTTGTTGAGTCAAATTAACTGACATTACAAAAAATATATCGAAATATATTTTAGATTTGATATTCTTCAAAGTAGCCACCTTTTCCCTAGATGACAGCTTTGCACACTTTTGGTATTCTCTCAACCTGCTTCACCTGGAATGCTTTTCCAACAGTCTTGAGGGAGTTCCCACATATGTTGAGCACTTTTGTTTGCTTTTCCTTCACTCTGCGGTCCAGCTAATTCAAACCATCTCAACTGGGTTGAGGTTGGGTGATTGTGGAGGCCAGGACTCCATCACTCTCCTTCTTGGTCAAATAGCCATTACACAGCCTGTAGGTGTGTTGGGTCATTGTCCTGTTGAAAAACAGATGATAATCCCACTAAGCGCAAACCAGATGGGATAGCGTATCGCTGCAGAATGCTGTGGTGGCCATGCTGGTTAAGTGTGCCGTGGAATTCTAAAGTAATCACTGACAGTGTCCCCAGCAAAGCACCCCCACGCCATCTCACCTCCTCCTCATTGCAGCAATTTGACCATGAAGGCCTGATTCACGCAGTCTCCTCTGAACAGTTGATGTTGAGATGTGTCTTTTACTTGAACTCTGTGAAGCATTTATTTGGGCTGCAATTTCTGAGGCTGGTGACTATAATGAACTTATCCTCTGAGCAGAGGTAACTCTGGGTCTTCTTTTCCTGTCGTGGCCCTCGTGAGAGCCAGTTTCATAATACCGCTTGATGGTTTTTGGGACTGTGCTTGAAGAAAAGTTCAAACTTCTTTATTAAATGTTATGTATTGACTGATCTTCATGTCTTAAACTAATGATGGACTGTCGTTTCTCTTTGCTTATTTGAGTTGTTCTTGCCATAATATGGACTTGGTATCTTACCAAATAGGGATATCTTCTGTATACCACCCTTACCTTGTCACAACACAACTGATTGGCTCAAACATATTAAGGAAAGGAATTCCACAAATTAACTTTTAACAAGGCACATTGTTAATTGAAATGCATTCCAGGTGACTACCTCATTTTTTAAAACCATTATTTAACCAGGCAAGTCAGTTAAGAACAAATTCTTATTTTCAATGACCAACAGATTTGTACCTTGTCAGCTCGGAGGTTTGAACTTTCAACCTTCCGGTTACTAGTCCAACGCTCCACCACTAGGCTATCCTGCCGCCCCATGAAGCTGGTTGAGAGAATGCCAAGAATGTGCAAAGCTGTCATCAAGGCAAAGGGTGGCAACTTTGCAGAATCTCAAATATAATATATATTTTGATTTGTTTAACACTTTTTTGGTTACTGCATGATTCCATATGTGTTATTTCATAGTTTTGATGTCTTCACTATTATTCTACAATGTAAAAAATACTAAAAATAAAGAAAAACCCTGGAATGAGTTTGTGTGTCCAAACTTTTGACTGGTACTGTATATTCTATTGCATGAACCACATCAGTTTGCATCTTTTGAATGAACATCATACATTTTCATGGCAATCCAGCATCAGTTGAAATAACATTCCAAAATACCATAGAAATTATTGCATCACAATACTAGGCAGCCATTGCGAGTCTACCCATACGTTTACCAGTCAAATTGAGAGGGTTAGAGCTTCCAAGCCTGTTTGTATTCATTCTGTTTCTATGGATTGATAAATAGGATGAAAGTGGAATTGTCGGATGTGGCATGCCTTGCAGACTATAATGGATTACAAAGGGAAAAGCCCAGTGGCACATAACTCCCAAACAAGCTGAATGCCTTTTATGCTCGCATCAAGGAAAACAACACAGTCCTGCTTGAAAGCACCTGTTGTTCCAGATGACTGTGTGATCTTGCTCTCTGTGGCCGATGTGAATAAAACTTCTAAACAGGTTAACACTTGCAAAGACTCCGGGCCAGACGGAATACCAGGGCGCGTTCTCAGAGCATGTGCAGACCAGCTGGCAAGTGTCTTCCAAAGCTCAACACCAAGCACCCTGGGACTGAACACCTCCCTCTGCAACTGGATCCTGGACTTCCTGATGGGTCGACCCCAGGTGATGTTGGTCGACAACAACACCTCAGCCATGCTGACTCTCAACACGGGGGCCCCTCAGGGGTGCATGCTTAGTCCCATCCTGTACACTATACAGTGAGTATACCAAACATTAAGAGCCCCCCCCCTCCCCCTTTTGCCCTAAGAACAGCCTGAGTTTGTTGGGGCATGGACTCGAAAGCGCTCAACGGGGATGCTGGCCCATGTTGACTCCAATACTTCCCACAGTTGTGCCAAGTTTGCTGGATGTCCTTTGGGTAGTGGACCATTCTTGATACACACGGGAAACTGTAGAGTGTGAAAAATCCAGTAGCGATGCAGTTCTTGACACAAACCGTTGTGCCTGGCACCTTGTGGCACATGTACACAATCATTGTCTCAATTGTCTCAAGGCTTAAAAATCATCCTTTAACCTGTCTCCTGACCTTCATCTACACTACACTGATTGAAGTGGATTTAATAAGTGGCATCAATAAAGGATCATAGCTTTCACCTGCGTACACTTGGTCAGTCTATGTCATAGAAAGTGCAGGTGTTCTTAATGTTTTGTATTCTCGGTTTATATACACACTATACACACACTCACTCACACACACACTGACACTCTCATGCAAAACCCATACACCTTCACATACACTACATACGCCCACAACACACACACACATACCGACACAACACATACACACACACACACACACATGCACATACACACACACACACTTTTACACTTATAATTTGCTTTTGCTACTCTGTTCTTTATTTTACTCACATTATTATCTATCGTGATCCCTAGTCACTTTACCCTGCCCCTGCACATTGATCTGGTACTGGCATTCCCTGTATGTAATGTTTTTTTTACTCTGCATGGTTGGGAAGGGCTAGTAAGTAATCATTTCACACTAAAGTCTACACCCGTTGTATTCGGTGCATGTGACACATACAATTACATTTTTTTTATTTGATTTTGATCAGCCCCATAGTCTCATTTCTGAGCTTAATGGAGCAGAATAGTCCAATCACTGCACATGCCTCACATGCATGGATCCATTCATTTCTGCTGCATAACACCAAAAGTTGTTTTTCTCTGTTGTCAGCTTCTATTCATGATGCAATTCAAGTTTGTTTAAATGATCACGAGAAACATCCTTCCCACTGGAAACAGACGTCATATCAATGTCAAGTTTTTATTTATATTTGGTTGAGTTGAATCAACAAAAAATGTCAATATGTCATTGGATTTAGGTTAAAAGTTGGGTTGATTCAACGTCATCACATTTAATTATTTTGTTGAAATGGTGTGGAAACAACATTGATTTCACCTGTTTTTCGCAATGGGATATAGTGGTTAAGTGCATTGCAGCAGTAACAAGCACCTTTCAAACCAAAAGCAAACGGAACTCGGATTCATTTCACACATTCTGCTGCACAGAGTGTTCTATTCCGTCAGACTGGTTCTTGTGGTTGACCAATATTCGATCACATGCACATCTCACACGTCATGTTCAATAAATAGTTGGCTACCAAGAACCTTGTTTGCATGTCAATGCAAAAACAGAAAATGCTGGATTATTCCCAACAAAATATTAAGGATGATAATCCAGAGCTATTCATAATATACAGTCTGCTATTCCATTTGATGGAATTATTTGTCAAGATAAGATCATGACATTCTAGCTAAGTCTGTTAGGGTAATGACTTTAGTCATGACTCAATGGTTTGTAAGCAGAATGGTGAGAATGTAATAATCTGCTCTAACCTGAAAACAATAGTGTGCCAATGTCTGCCACTCTACTACAAAACAATGACTGTTAGATGCTCTTCATTACATTTAGCGTGTTTGTTCTGATTTAGCTTGTCATGTTAATGAAATTGTGGCCAGTGAATCTGGTGTAACATTTGAAACAGCTGGTGACAGAGAGACCAAACAGAGGTATATCCTAGTGTAGCCTCTGTCATTTTCACACCTGTCCTGGATTAGTTGTAGTCCTGACCGGAACATGCAGACGGAGAGAGCTGCACTACCAGCCACACTTTCCCTTCCTTTCTGACCAGAGTTGGGTAGATGACTTTCTAAATGTCATCTGTACATATACTAGTTACTTGTCCTAAATTGTAATCAGTAATATAATTTTTTGGATTACCCAATCTCAGTAACATAATCTGATTACTTTTAAGTTACTTTTAGATTACTTTCCTCTTAAGAGACATTAGAAGAAGACAAAAAGGATCAAACAAACACAGTTGGTGTGTCATCGTAGTGGTCTCTGACTTGGTAAACAAACTTAAACCTGCACCCTTTTTTTCAAGGCTGAATTGAAGTAATTAAGGAAATGTAAAAGTAATCCAATAAGTAATCATCTAGCTTTTCAAAAACATTGTACAACTGGCGACCGAAGTCAGTGTGCATGGGCCCGGCCCGCCACAAGGAGTCGCTAGAGGGCGATGGGACACAGACATCCCAACTGGCCAAACCCAGACAATGCTGGGCAGGCTCATGCGTCTCCCAGTTGCAGCCCAGCTGTGACATAGCCTGGGATTGAACACAGGTCTGTAGTGACACTGCTAGCTCTGTGATTCTGTGGCTTAGACCGCTACGCCACTCGGGAGTCACCTGGAATGATACTTCTAACAGTTGATTTGTCGTTGTGTGATCCATCAGAATTTGGATTTTAAACAGTACACTTTCTTCACCAACTTTTAGGCTTCAGGGCCTGGTCTATCAGTGTAGAACCCAGTAGTCTGGGAGATCTCCACTAAAGCCCTTTGCCCTCCTTACCGTTCCTCCATGATGGATGACCTCTCATGCTCCACTATCCCCCAGGATAAGGCTGCTAACCTCAGTCCATCCCCTCAGCCCCTCACTGCAAAGACACCGAATCACCAAAAAACATTTGATGGATGAGCGCCAATTGAACTGAATGAACAGGGCAACTGTGAGGCTTAACCTTCTATAATGTATATGTGCATTCGTGCAGATTGTGTGCACGCACACACTCACACACATGCACAAACCCACACATGTATGCACTGCTTAAGACTCCACAGAGATGAAAGGGGGGGTAGACTGACGATGAAAATAGATATGGAATCAACACATATACTTACTGTACAGGCTATGCGTTTGTGTGTTTCTGTGTCTCTGTGTGTGGTGCATTCCTGCAGAGTGGTGATGAAAGTCTTGGGGCTGGAGGACAGGGCTCAGGTCAGAGGGAGCTGGGCTGGGTGTAGTAGGGGCTACAGACCTTTGGGTCTGGCTCTCCGGGCGGCGCTCTGCTCTGCCTCTATCTGGCAGAGAGAGGTCCTGGAATAGCTATGTGCTGCTGGCCTGGCAGAGAGAGGTCCTGAAATAGCTCTGTGCTGCTGGCCTGGCAGAGAGAGGCAGCTCGATCCCCACGTCTCCCTGACTGGAGGAATCCCTGCTATTAATGGAGTGTTATTAGAGAGCACCATATCAGCATTAGAAAGTGTGAATCCATTATGGGCAACTGCAAGCTAAATCCTATTCAATCTTTCTTACAGAAAACTGAATCCCTATAAGCTAATGAAGCTGAGCCAACATGAACTACAGTTGAAGTCTGAAGTTTACATACACCTTAGCCAAATAGATTTCAACTCAGTTTTTCACAATCCCTGACATTTAATCCTAGTAAAAATTCCCTGTTTTAGGGAATTAGTTAGGATTAAGAATGTGAAATAGTCAGAATAATAATAGAGAGAATGATTTAATTCAGCTTTTGTTTCTTTCATCACATTCCCAGTGGGCCAGAAGTGTACATACACTCAATTAGTAGTTGGTAGCATTGCCTTTAAATTGTTTAACTTGGGTCAAACATTTTGGGTAGCCTTCCACAAGCTTCCCACAATAAATTGGGTGAATTTTGGCCCATTCCTCCTGACAGAGCTTGTGTAACTGAGTCAGGTTTGTAGGCCTCCTTGCTCACACACGCTTTTTCAGTTCTGCCCACAAATTCTCTATGGGATTGAGGTCAGGGCTTTTTGATGGCCACTCCAATACCTTGACTTTGTTGTCCTGCGACGAGCAATCCCGCCTCCGGGATTGTAATTATAGCCTCAAGCTCATTACCATAACGCAACGTTAACTATTCATGAAAATCGCAAATGAAATGAAATAAATATATTGGCTCACAAGCTTAGCCTTTTGTTAACAACACTGACATCTCAGATTCAACCATAGCTAAACAAGCATTTGTGTAAGAGTATTGATAGCTAGCATAGCATTAAGCCTAGCATTCAGCAGGCAACATTTTCACAAAAACAAGAAGAGCATTCAAATAAAATCATTTACCTTTGAAGAACTTCGGATGTTTTCAATGAGGAGACTCTCAGTTAGATAGCAAATGTTCCGTTTTTCCAAAACGATTATTTGTGTAGGAGAAATCGCTCAGTTTTGTTCATCACGTTTGGCTAAGAAAAAAAACGAAAATTCAGTCATTACAACACCAAACTTTTTTTCAAAATTAACTCCATAATATCGACAGAAACATGGCAAACGTTGTTTAGAATTTATCCTCAAGGTGTTTTTCACATATCTATTCGATGATATATAATTCGTGGAAGTTTGGTTTCTCCTCTGAACCACATGGAAAAATGCATGCAGCTGGAGATTACGCAATAATTTCGACGGAGGACACCAAGCGGACACCTGGTAAATGTAGTGTTTTATGGTCAATCTTCCAATGATATGCCTACAAATACATCACAGTGCTGCAGACACCTTGGGGAAACGACAGAAGGTGTAGGCTCATTCCTTGCGCATTCACAGCCATATAAGGAGACATTGGAACACAGCGCCTCCAAAATCTGGGGCATTTCCTGTTTGAAATGTAATCTTGGTTTCGCCTGTAGCATCAGTTCTGTGGCACTCACAGATAATATCATTGCAGTTTTGGAAACGTCAGAGTGTTTTCTTTCCAAAGCGGTCAATTACATGCATAGTTGAGCATCTTTTCGTGACAAAATATCTTGTTTAAAACGGGAACGTCTTTCATCCAAAAAATTTAATAGCGCCCCCTAATGCATAACTGGTTTAAGCCATTTTGCCACAACTTTGTAAGTATGCTTGGGGTCATTGTCCATTTGGAAGACCCATTTGCGACCAAGCTTTAACTTCCTGACTGATGTCTTGAGATGTTGCCTCAATATATCCACATAATCTTCCATCCTCATGATGCCATCTATTTTTGAAGTGCACCTTCCCTCCTGCAGCAAAGCACCCCCACAACATGATGCTGCCACCCCCTTGCTTCATGGTTGGAATGGTGTTCTTAGGCTTGCAAGCCACCCCCTTTTTCCTCCAAACATAATGTTGGTCATTATGGCCAAACAATTATATTTTTGTTTCATCAGACCCGAGGACATTTCTCCAAAAAGTACGATCTTTGTCCCCATGGGCAGTTGCAAACCGTAGTCTGGCTTTTATTATGGTGGTTTTGGAACAGTGGCTTCTTCCTTGCTGAGTGGCCTTTCAGGTTATGTCGATATAGAACTCGTTTTACTGTGGACATAGATACTTTTGTACCTGTTTCCTCCAGCATCTTCACAAAGTCCTTTGCTGTTGTTCTGGGATTGATTTGCACTTTTCGCACCAAAGTACGTTCATCTCTCGGAGACAGAATGCATCTCCCTCTTGAGCATTATGATGGCTTTGTGGTCCCATAGTGTTTATACTTGCGTACTATTGTTTGTACAGATGAACGTAGTACCTTTAGGTGTTTGGAAATTTCTCCAAAGGATGAACCAGACTTGTGGAGGTCAACAATTTTTTTTCTGAAGTCTTGGCTGATTTCTTTTGATTTTCCCATGATGTCAAGCAAAGAGGCACTGAGTTTGAAGATATGCATTGAAATACATCCGCAGGTACATCTCCAATTGACTGAAATTATGTCAATTAGCCTATCCGAATCTTCTAAATCCATGACATCATTTTTTGGAATTTTCCAAGCTGTTTAAAGGCACAGTCAACTTAGTATAACTTCTGACCCACTGGAATTGTGATACAGTTAAATAAGTTAAATAATGTGTCTACCAACAATTGTTGGAAAGATGACTTGTGTCATTTTTAACCGACTTGCCCAAACTATAGTTTGTTAACAAGAAATTTGTGGAGTGGTTGAAAAATGAGTTTTAATGACTACAACCTAAGTGTATGTAAACTTCCAACTTCAACTGTATGTGACCTGGCCTGGATAGGACAGTCGGTGGTTTTGGCCAAGCTCCAGGTCCAGCCATGGTGTCATATAAATCAGATGTTAAGATAACCTCTTGAGTTGAACCATTGGCATAAATTAATACACTTTTTTCTGCCTTGTTTCATAACAAGTCGGAATTGGATTTCACCTTCGAGATTCAAGGTTTTTGTAGCATTTGTGAATTTGATCAAACGTGGGTAAGTTATATACTTGTCAGACCACGCAGAGTTGCACTTCGACCTACTATAACATGCTGACCACACCACTCGCCTTCACGTGCGCAAGCGTTACAAAAGGAATGTACACATACATTTCATTCAAGCATTGCACTCCGAACGTCTGCGTAGCTAGGCGCTAAAATAGAACTCAGTTTTATTTGTGATGCGTGACGCGCTGTAAGTCCGGCCTCTCCCATCTCCTCATTGGTTTTTAGGAGTATATACCCAAGTGGGTGATTGAAAGATGAACTGAGGTCCACACTCCAATCCAGTTGGTGGTGGTAATGCACCTTTAAATTGGTTGCCAACTGCCATATAAAGTCCAAAGAAGAAGCCTGAAGGAGGAGAGATGACCATAAACAAACTTGGTTTAACCTTTTATCTGTGTATTCATTGTCGGAGTAGAGGACCTTGTTTATTTCAGGGAAAATACCAACCCAATGTTTATATCCCAGGACAAATTAGCTAGCAACAGCAAGCTAGCTAGCTAAATTGCCTTAAATGTTTAATGCTTTTGGACCTGTCCCCAAATTAATATAGTTGGTTCAGAGTTTGTTTTGATATTTCAACCTGCGTGTCCTGATCGTGTCTGGTGCGGGTGGACAAAATCAACATGCCCGCGATGGCGCACTTGGACGTGCACGCACACAAAACCAGCATTCTGTCTCTCCTTGTGGTGTGGGTTCTGCCTCACTGGTTATTTGGTATTCAGTGAGAGATGTATTTATTATCCAGCAGGGCCTGGCAGTGATTGGCTCCAGCTTGTGGGGCTTGGCAGTAGCCGTTGCCAATCAAATCACAGTAATCCGGTGAAGGGCCAGAGGGCAATGAGCAGCGGCAGCCTGCCCAGCCCAGTCCTGCCCTGCCCAGCCTAGCCCAGCTTAGCTCAAGAGGCACTAAGTGGCAGAAACAACACAGACATGCACTGTTTGGCAAATCAATGCAGAATCACCAGCACAGTACTGGAAATATACTGTAGAAAATCCCTTTGTTTGAGAAGGGAATTTTCCCTGATAGTCTCGTCCTACAAGATTCAACTTCCTTTATCAATATTCATATCAATACTGCAAGGGCACTGTCTCATAGTGCAGTGTTTCCTAACTCCAGTCCTCTGGTACCAACAACAGAATCCGTATATGATTGGGTGTGCTTGTCTGTGGCTACAACAAACATGTGCTGTTGGGGGTACTGGACTGGAGTTGGAAATTAAATACTGTCATAGTTGGTGAGAAAATAATGATATTGTTCACAGATTGATGGTTTGGCTAGGCATGACTATGACAGAAATTAAACATGTGCTTACTCACCACACTATCTCAGAAACAGCTTGGCTAAGTACCTCGACAAACACTTTGAACAGTTTGAGGAAAACAAATCAGTCTTTCATGCAATCTCACACGATCTCAAAGAGAGCAAAGAGAGACTGGCACATCATGGTCAGGTTGACTGTTATATGTTTATTAAATGTCCATGCGAGTCTACAGACAAAGGCTCCATCCGTTTAAGATAAAGGGCCAGTCTAGTATATCAGTTCTGTCGCCACTCAAATGGCTCTGAACATTTACAGCATTTTAAAGGGGTTGCAAAGCAAGATCACATCATATCATAACATTGACATTGAAATAAGTATAGAAGCAGTGTAGAAGGAGTGATGAGGTACATTATGTACCATTGAACCTGGAATTCAGAACAACAGGGGAGTCACAGGGTACATGGCTGTCCAGTATAGCAGAATATTGGACAATCTGTCTCCCAGTAACAGCTCAAAGCCACATGGATAGACATGGATTTCATGGGGTCGCACCTAAAAATTATAAACTGGGTGGTTCGAGCCCTGAATGCTGATTGTCTGAGAGCCGTGGTATACCACGGGTATGACAAAACATTTCATTTTACTGCTCTATTTACGTTGGTAACCAGTTTATAATAGCAATAAGGCACCTTGGGGGTTTGTGGTATATGGCCAATATACCACAGCTACAGGCAGTATCTAGGTACCGCGTTGTGTCGGCCCTTAGACATGGTATATTGGTCATATACCATAAGGACACTTATTGCTTAAGTATACTATGGTATAAATACTATAGTATTCACTGTAGTGTTTTTGCAGACTTTGTAGTATTCATTGTAGTATTTGCTGTAGTATTTACAGTAAACTATAGTATAGTAAAAGAACTGTAGCATATACTGTAGTAATTAATGTAGTTTTTTGCAGACTGTACTATACTGTAGTATTTACTGTAGTGTTTTTGCAGACATTACTAGGATTAGTATTTACTGTAGTGTTTTTGTTTAATTATCTTTAACATAGAGGTGGAAGCTTTCACCTTCAGGAAACATACTGGAGAAATACTAAAAGAGCACATTTTCCATAACCTGTAGGTAGATAGGACTGGGGTCTGAATGGATAGTAAGGAACAATAACCTGTAGCTTACACAATATACTGTATGGTCTATAAATAGAATGTCGGTTTCTCATTTATGGGTGGCAAAAATTGTGATATGGTGGAGGGGAATTTGCAGATATGGGGGAGGGGAATGGGCAGGGTATATGCAAATAAGATACTGTAGTATTTACTATAGTTTAAAAAGGGTTAGTGTTTTTGCGGACATTAACGTAGTATTTACTAGTGTTTTTTACTGTAGTATCTACTTTAGTATTTTACAGTGTACTACAACATTCTATAGTAAGTACTACACATGATTGAGGGATACTACAGTGTGTAGTAGTGATGGGGGACAAAATTGATATTGTTACATATCGGGATATTATTTTTGATGATACATATAGTATCGTTTTTGACAATATTGCAGTATTATGTATGCGCTAGTTGGCTGTACCTGCACCAAAACTCCAGTGTTTTTCCTTCATAACTTGTTCTCCATCTTTTTAAATTAGGGAGCCAATTTGTATTCAGCACTTTTATTTCCATGACTGATGAAACTCATTTTCTCATGGCTCTCTTGTCCATCTGCAGCAGATATATGGTAAGCAATATGTTTGGAACATCCAATTGCAATAAAATCACAGTATCGAATCGCAATACATATAGAATCGTGAGAATCGTAAAAAAGATCGCAATACATATCACATCGGCTAACGTGATAATATCTAGTGTGTAGTATAGTATTCTACAGTATAATATAGAATTCTATAGTGTAGTATTCTATAGTGAACTGTTGTATTTTTTCATGTGGGGTCTTTATTAAGTTGTAGGCAATTTGTTTATGCAGATATTATTTCCTTACTAGGCTAGGTTAAACACACTTGCTTATCGGTAAACCTAAAATTTCATGCAGGGTGGAGGTGTTTGCAGCATCCCTTTAAAGTGAGCAACGTCTGTAATAAAACATGTAACATAGATGAATCAGCATTGTGTGCGACTTCAAATATATACATGTATACACTTGCCCTAATTATAGAGGTGATCTCGATGCAATGGATGCAGGTTAACTAGGATGTCAGTGTGTGGGAACATATTTTCGGGCTTGAGCCAATCAAAACACACGAGCAAAATAATATGGTGAAGTTTATATTTCCACAGCAACAACTCCAATTAAGCCCTTGTCATCCTATCCTTATACAGTACAAACTGTATATTTACATAAATATGTGTATTTACATTTGTCTAGTAGGTCAGTTCTAGTACCGTACAAGCCATTATTACATGTTTTAAAATGAAAGAAAATGATAGGTAAAGAAACACAGACAGTGCCGTGAAAAAGTATTTTCCCCCTTTCTATTTGTCTCTACTTTTGCATCATTTTTATAATGGATTATCAAATCTTCAACTAAAACTTAATATTAGATCAAGGGAACCTGAGTGAACAAATAACACAACAATTACATGGATCATTGTCTTACTGAATGACCCAGCTGCACTTCAGCTTCAGCTTGCAGATGGATAGCCTGACGTTCTCCTGTAGAATTCTCTGATACAGAGCAGAATTCATTGTTCCTTCTATTAAGGAGGCAGCAAAGCATCCCCAAACCATCACACTACCACCTCTATGCTTGACCGTTGGTACGTGGTTCTAACTGTGGAATGCAGTGTTTGGTTTTTGCCAGGCATAATGGGAACCATGTCATCCAAAAAGTTATACTTTTAAATCATCTATCCATAGAACATTATTCCAAGAGTCTTGATATTCATCCAGGTGCTTCCTGGTTGTAACGATCGTCATAATGGGTAGACCAAGGCGCGGCGTGATTTGGGTTCATCATATTTATTTTAAATGTGAACCAGCAACAAAACAATAAAGAGAAACAAACAAACATACAGCCTTGAAGGGCTCAAAAGCAACAATACAAAAACAAGATCCCACAAACAACAGGTGGGAAAAGGCTGCCTAAATATGATCCCCAATCGGAGACAACGATAGACAGCTGCCTCTGATTGGGAACCATACCAGGCCAACATAGAAATACAAAAACTAGACTACACATAGAAATAATAAACTAGAACACCCCCCAGTCACGCCTACTCCACCATAGAAAATAAAGGCTTTCTATGGTCAGGACATGACACAGGTGCTTTTTACTTGAGTCAACATTTTGGACAACATGGGTCCCATTTTGCCTGGCAAAAACCAAACACTGCATTCCACAGTTAGAACCTCATACCAATGGTCAAGCATAGAGGTGGTAGTGTGATGGCTTGGGGATGCTTTGCTGCCTCAGGACTTGGACGACATGACTTAATAGAAGGAACAATGAATTCTGCTCAGTATCAGAGAATTCTACAGGAGAATGTCAGGCTATCCCTCTGCGAGCTGAAGCTGAAGTGCAGCTGGGTCATTCAGTAAGACAATGATCCAAAACACATAATCAAGTCTACATGAAATGGCTAAAATGCAACAAATATGACGTTTTGGAATGGCCTAGTCAAAGTCCAGAGCTAATCCCTATTGAGATGTTGTGGCAGGACTTGAACCGAGCAGTTCATGCTTGAAAACTCACAAATATCGCTGCGTTAAAGCAGTTCTGCATGCAAAAGTGGGCTAACATTCCTCCACAGCGATGTGAGAGTCTGACCAACAACTACAGGAAGCATCTGGTTGCAGTCATTGCAGCTAAAGGTGGCAGAACTAGTTATTGAGTGTAAGGGGGCAATTACCTTTCACACAGGGGAATTGGGTGTTGCATAACTTTGTTAATTAAATAAATAAAATAAGTATAAATGTTTTTGTTATTTGTAAACTCAGGTTCCCTTTATCTAACATTAGCTTTTGGTTGAAGATCTGATAACATTCCGTATCAAAAATATGCAAAAATAGAGAAAATCAGAAAAGGGCAAATACTTTTTCACGAAACATGTAGAGACGTAAATATAGGTAAATAAACACACACAAACAAATACCCACACATGAATACACAATATAAGTCCCACATGGGACGATATAAACATGTATAGTATGCTCGGTGACTATTAACAGGTGGCATAAACAAATGCAAACTAAGTAACAAATGGAGAGACCCCAGAGAACATGACGGTTGACTTTGCGTGTAGAGAGGTGAGGAGAAATGATGTCTTTTTAGGCCCTGATTACATTCTTCAGTTCAGCACTGTTTGAGAACTTTACTGTTCCTAAATCTAAGGACCGCAGGAGAACGACCAGAACCATGGTTGTCCCTACTAGAGAGCAGTGGGATGTGTAGCTGGCCACATCTGATGGTCAACAGACCAGGCAGTCCAGAGAACCAGAGAGGAGGAGGCAGTGAGGAAAAAGCAGTGGAGAAGGCAGCAGTGGATAAGGCAGCAAGGGAGAGAGAGATTTTATGAGACACATCCTACATCGCACAAACACAGCCATGCAGCCCAGCTCCCATTAACAAACAGGGAGCAGCTGAGGGAAAGCAACAGGTTCGCTGGCGAGCTCCTCCTCTTGTCCTTTTTCTCATCCTCCTCTTCCTGCTTTTCCTTCTTGTGAATGCTCCCCACCTCTCATGTGTGCTCAGTCGGTGTGAGTAGCGGAGGGGGTTTCAGAGTGGGTGCCATGGTAATGCCAGGGCAGACAGGAGGATGAGGGTGATGGTGATAGCTGGGTGGGGTGTTGGGGTGTGACCCGCAGCTCTCACAGCTACCTGTGGTGGGGGTTGGGCAGTGGGGACGTGCCATGGGGGCTCCCTGACTGCTGGGCTCTTCCCAAAAGGAACATGAGTGCTGGCCACGTCCACTCTCTCATCTGCAGAGGGAGACAGAGAGAGAAACCAGATAGAGCTGCTACTGTCAAGACAAAGAGGTAGAGAGGGAATGAACGAGAAGATGTAGATAAAGACAGAGGGAGTGAGGTATCCTAAAACACAAAGACAGACACACACAGGCTTTTGTGCACACACACACATATGCAAACACACAGCTCTGTTCCAGGAGATCTACAAAACCTTGCACTTGCTACTGACCAATGGCGGTCAGTGCCGTTTATGATGAAGTAGGATTTTATTATTTATTTTTTCATGAGCATGGCCTTATTTGTATTATTGCATTTTGGATGACTGTCATTCATATTCCATTCACCCAGTTCAATGTAACATAGATAGGTTTAGGGTACTACATGATACTCAAATTTCCCGATACCCATCATGAGGTTGCTACAACCTAGCCTACGAAATAAAGTTTCCAACGTAAGTGCGCACAGGTCGAGACAAAAATTTGAGATGACAGACAATGACACATTCAATACCGCCTTGCACACTCTTGCCTGTATCTAGCTTATCTAGGATGTAATCATTAGTCCAACAGTTGCAAACAAGAGTTTATATTGGACAAATTCTGGTATTTCTATCCTTGTTTTGTTTGCTTCCGTTTAAGAAATGTTTTTCAACAGAATTGGTGAAATGAATACACCACAGATCATGCATAAACACAGTTCACTTTCATAGCAGCCACAGTGTATTCATTCTAGCCTCTATGCACTCTCCTCCTCTCACCTTTTCCCTTCGTTTGTGGACTTCAATGAACAACACATCTGCTGTATGTGACCAGGCGGAAAAACGTTTCAAGCAAAACCATGACATAACCGCTACACCCAGCCTACATCATTAGCTATATTAGCTAAAGTAATGACCTAGTCAACATAGCTAATAGAACTAATGTGTTAGTAAACCCGCTACAATCATGCAGAAACGTTACCGTGTATAGTCAGTAAGCAGTTAGACCGGTGGCAATAAATTAAAAAAAACCAAAAGCTTACCTTGACATGGAAGAGTTCCAGTGTTGTGTTGTATATTCATAGCCAACTAGCTAACATAGCATCCCTCTGTTTGAGCCAGGTGTTTGAGTAACTAAACTAGCCAGCTGCATTTGCTAGCTAAGGAAAGTGAAAACATTTTATGAAATGTCTCTCTTTCTCTCTCCCTTGCTTCTCCTTCATTTTTGACATTTTTTATTTGAAAACTGTTCAACCATTGTCTTTCTCTGTCTTTGAGTCAACTACTCACCACATTGTATGCACTGCAGTGCTAGCTAACTGTAGCTTATGCTTTCAGAACTAGATTAATTCTCTGATTCTTTGATTGGGTGGACAACATGTCAGTTCATGCTGCAAGAGCTCTGATAGATTGGAGGACGTCCTCTGGAAGTGTTCATAATTACTGTGTTATTCTATGGAAGGGGGTGAGAAACGAGCCTCCAAGGATTTGTATTGAAGTCAACGTACCAAGAGGAGGACAGAAGCTAGCTGTGCTACCCTACAGAGTGCTGTTGAGGCTACTATAGACCTTCATTGCAAAACAGTGTGTTTTAATCAATTATTTGGTGACATGCGAACATATTTAGTAAAGTTTAATCTAGAAAGGGTAACTTTTTCAATGTTTTCCCATTTTTATTTGTATGAAATTCACTGAGGAGGATGGTCCTCCCCTTCCTCCTCTCAGGATCCTCCATTGCTACTGACAGGTAACACACACAAAACAGGGAGACAAAACATGAATGTATACAGTAAATACGTGAAAACAACTCTGTCACAGAATAACTTCAAATCCGTTGTACATCATTTCTACCAGCATGTCATATGTGCAACCAAAGGGGAAAAAAATCTAGACCACCTTTACTCCACACATAGAGATGCATACAAAGCTCTCCCTCGCCCTCCATTTTGCAAATCTGACCATAATTCTATCCTCCTGATTCCTTCTTCCAAGCAAAAAATAAAGCAGGAAGTACCAAGACAAGACTTGCTCAATACGGAAGTGGTCAGATGCTATGCTACAGGACTGTTTAGCTAGCACAGACTGGAACATGTTTCGGCATTCATCCAAGGGCATTGAGGAGTATATCACCTCAGTCATCGGTTTCATCAATAAGTGCATCTTACGACGTCGTCCCCACAGTGACTGTACGTACATATCTCAACCAGAAGTCATGGATTTGTTTTATTGTTTTTTATTTATTTATTTATTTTCTCCCCAATTTCATGGTATACAACTGGTGGTTTAGTCTTGTCCCATCACTGATACTCCTGTACGGACTCTTGAGAGAATATCGAGAGCCGTACGTCCTCGGAAACACAACCGAGCCGAGCAACACTGCTTCAAGACAAAATGCAGCTTAACCCAGAAGCCAGCCTTTTATGCTCGCTTCGAGGCAAGCAACACTGAATCATGCACAAGAACGCTCTCGGTAGCCGATTTGAGCAAGAACTTTAAACAGGTAAACATTCACAAAGCCACAGGGCCAGATGGATTACCAGGAAGTGTACTCAAAGCATAAGCATGTGCGGACCAACTGGCAAGTGTCTTCACTGACATTTTCAACCTGTCCCTGACCGAGTCTGCAATACCTACATATTTCAAGCAGACGACTATAGTCCCTGTGCCCAAGAAAGCGAAGGTAACCTGTCTAAATTATTACCCCGTAGCACTCACATCTGTAGCCATGAAGTGCTTTGAATAGCTGGTCATAGCTCACATCAACAGCATCCTGCCCTAGATCCACTCCAATTCGCATACCGCTCCAACAGATCCACAGATGATGCACTCTAATCTATCAATCGCACTCCACATCTATGTAAGAATGCTGTTCATTGACTACAGCTCAGCGTTTAACACCATAGTACCCACTAAGCTCATCACTATGCTAAGGACCCTGAGACTAAACACCTCCCTCTGCAACTGGATCCTGGACTTCCTGACGGGCCGCCCCCAAGTGGTAAGGGTAGGCAACAACACATCTGCCACGCTGATCCTCAACACTGGGACCACTCAGGGGTGTGTACTTAGTCCCCTCCTGTACTCCCTGTTCACGACTGCATGGCCAAACATGACTCCAACAGCATCATTAAAATCAAATAAAATGTATTTGTCACATACACATGGTTAGCAGATGTTAATGCGAGTGTAGCGAAATGCTTGTGCTTCTAGTTCCGACAATGCAGTAATAACCAACAAGTACTCTAACCTAACAATTCCAAAACTACTACCTTATACACACAAGTGTATAGGGATAAAGAATATGTACATAAAGATATGAATGAGTGATGGTACAGAACGCCAAAGGCAAGATGCAGTAGATGGTGTGTGTGTATAAATATTGTGGTCCTTCTGTAGCTCAGTTGGTAGAGCATGGCGCTTGTAACGCCAGGGTAGTGGGTTCGATCCCCGGGACCACCCATACGTAGAATGTATGCACACATGACTGTAAGTCGCTTTGGATAAAAGCGTCTGCTAAAATGGCATATATTTATGAGTAATGTAGGGTATGTAAACAAAGTGGCATAGTTTAAAGTGGCTAGTGATACATGTATTACATAAAGATGCAGTAGATGATATAGAGTACTGAATATACATATACATATGAAATGAATAATGTAGGGTATGTAAACATTATATTAATATATTAATTATATTAGCATTGTTTAAAGTGGCTAGTGATACATTTTACAACAATTTTCAACAATTCCCATTCCCAATTCCCTGGAGTTGAGTCAGTGTGTTGGCACCAGCCACTCAATGTTAGTGGTGGCTGTTTAACAGTCTGATGGCCTTGAGATATAAGCTGTTTTTCAGTCTCTCAGTCCTTGATTTCATGCACCTGTACTGACCTCGCCTTCTGGATGATAGCGGGGTGAACAGGCAGTGGCTCGGGTGGTTGTTGTCCTTGAAGATCTTTATGGCCTTCCTGTGACATCGGGTGGTGAAGGTGTCCTGGAGGGCAGGTAGTTTGCCCCCGGTGATGCGTTGTGCAGACCTCACTACCCTCTGGAGAGCCTTACGGTTGTGGGCGGAGCAGTTGCCGTACCAGGCAGTGATACAGCTCGACAGGATGCTATCGATTATGCATCTGTAGAAGTTTGTGAGTGCTTTTGGTGAATTTCTTCAGCCTCCTGAGGTTGAAGAGGCGCTGCTGCGCCTTCTTCACGATGCTGTCTGTGTGGGTGGACCAATTCAGTTTGTATGTGATGTGTACGCCGAGGAACTTAAAACGTACTACCCTCTCCACTACTGTCCCATCATTTACATTTACATTTAAGTCATTTAGCAGAGGGGGATGTTCCCTCTGCTGTTTCCTGAAGTCCACAATCATCTCCTTAGTTTTGTTGACGTTGAGTGTGAGGTTATTTTCCTGACACCACACTCCGAGGGCCCTCACCTCCTCCCTGTAGGACGTCTCGTCGTTGTTGGTAATCAAGCCTACCACTGTAGTGTCGTCCGCAAACTTGATGATTGAGTTGGAGGCGTGCATGGCCACGCAGTCGTGGGTGAACAGGGAGTACAGGAGAGGGCTCAGAACGCACCTTTGTGGGGCCACACCCCCAGCCAGCGGGGTGGAGATGTTGTTACCTACCCTAACCACCTGGGGGCGGATCGTCAAGAAGTCCAGTACCCAGTGGCACAGGGCGGGGTCGAAACGCAGTGTCTCGAGCTAGATGACGAGTTTGGAGGGTACTATGGGGTTAAATGCTGAGCTGTAGTCGATGAACAGCATTCTCACATAGGTATTCCTCTTGTCCAGATATGGGTTAGGGCAGTGTGCAGTGTGATTGAGTGTGATTGTGATTGCATCGTCTGTGGACCTATTTGGGCGGTAAGCAAATTGGAGTGGGTCTAGGGTGTCAGGTAGGGTGGAGGTGATATGGTCCTTGACTAGTCTCTCAAAGCACTTCATGATGACGGAAGTGAGTGCTACGGGGCGGTAGTCGTTTAGCTCAGTTACCTTAGCTTTCTTGGGAACAGGAACAATGGTGGCCCTCTTGAAGCATGTGGGAACAGCAGACTGGGATAAGGATTGATTGAATATGTCCGTAAACACACCAGCCAGCTGGTCTGCTCATGCTCTAAGGGCGCGGCTGGGGATGCCGTCTGGGCCTGCAGCCTTGCGAGGGTTAACACGTTTAAATGTTTTTCTCACGTCGGTTGCAGTGAAGGAGAGTCCACATGTTTTGGTTGCGGGCCGTGTCAGTGGCACTGTATTGTCCGCAAAGCGGGCAAAAAAGTTATTTAGTCTGCCTGGGAGCAAGACATCCTGGTCCGTGACGGGGCTGGTTTTCTTTTTGTAATCCGTAATTGACTGTAGACCCTGCCACATACCTCTTTTGTCTGAGCCGTTGAATTGCGACTCTACTCTACTGACGCTTAGCTTTTTTGATTGCCTTGCGGAGGGAATAGCTACACTGTTTGTATTCGGTCATGTTTCCGTTCACCTTGCCCTGTTTAAAAGCAGTTGTTCGTGCTTTCAGTTTCAATCCACGGTTTCTGGTTTGGGAATGTTTTAATCGTTGCTATGGGAACGACATCTTCAATGCACGTTCTAATGAACTCGCTCACCGAATCAGCGTATTCGTCAATGTTGTTGTTGGATACAGTGCAGAACATATCCCAGTCCACGTGATGGAAGCAGTCTTGGAGCATGGAATCAGATTGGTCGGACCAGCGCTGAACAGACCTGAGCACGGGAGCTTCTTGTTTTAGCTTCTGTCTGTAGGCAAGAATAAACAAAATGGAGTAATGGTCAGCTTTTCCGAAAGGAGGGCGGGGGAGGGCCTTATATGCGTTGCAGAAGTTAGAATAGCAATGATCCTTGGTTTTAACAGCCCTGGTTGCGCAATCGATATGCTGATACAATTTAGGGAGTCTTGTTTTCAGATTAGCCTTGTTAAAATCCCCAGCTACAATGAATGCATGCATGTGGTTTCCAGTTTGCAAAGAGTCAAATAAAGTGTGCTGATGACACAACAGTGATAGGCCTGATAACCGACAATAATGAGACAGCCTATAGGTAGGAGGTCAGACACCTGGCAGTGTGGTGCCAGAACAACAACCTCTCCCTCAGTGTGAGCAAGACAAAGGAGCTGATTGTGGACTACAGGAAAAGGCAGGCCGAACAGGCCCCCATTAACATCGACGGAGCTGTAGTGGAGCGGGTCAAGAGTTTCACGTTGCTTGGTGACCACATCACCAACGAACTATCACACACCAAGACAGTCGTGAAGCATGACAACACTTTTTCCCCTTCAAGAGACCGAAAAGATTTGGCATGGGTCCCCAGATCCTCAAAAAGTTTTACAGCTGCATCATCAAGAGCATCCTGACCGGTTGCATCACTGCCTGGTATGGAAACTGCTCGGCATCTGACCATGCGGCTCAGTACATCACTGAGGCCAAGCTTCCTGCCATCCAAGACCTATATAATAGGCGGTGTCAGAGGAAAGCCCATAAAATTGACTCCAGTCACCCAAGTCATAGACTGTTTTCTCTGCTACCGCACGGCAAGCAGTACCGGAGCATCTAGGACCAAACGTCTCCTTAACAGCTTCTACCCCCAAGCCATAAGACTGCTGAACAATTAATCAAATGGCCACTGGACTATTTATATTGACACCCCCTCCCCCTCCTCCATTTGTTTTTTGTACACTGCTGCTATTCGCTGTTTATTATCTATTACAATCACTTCACACCTACAGTTGAAGTCGGAAGTTTACATACACTTAGGATGGAGTCTTTAAAATCCTATTTCAACCACTCCACACATTTCTTGTTAACAAACTATAGTTTTGGCAGGTCGGTTAGGACATCTACTTTATGCATGACACAAGTAATTTTTCCAACAATTGTTGATGGACACATTATTTAACTTATAATTCACTGTATCACAATTCCAGTGGGTCAGAAGTTACACTAAGTTGACTGTGCCTTTAAATAGCTTGGAAAATTCCAGAAAATGATGTCATTGCTTTAGAAGCTTCTGATAGGCTAATTGGCATCATTTGAGTCAATTGGAGGTGTACCTGTGGATGTATTTCAAGGCATATCTTCAAACTCAGTGCCTCTTTGCTTCACATCATGGGAAAATCAAAAGAAATCAGCCAAGACCTCAGAAAAGAAAGAAATTGGGAGAAATTTCCAAACGCCTGAAGGTGCCACGTTCATCTGTACAAACAATAGTATGCAAGTATAAACACCATGGGATCACACAGCCGTCATACCGCTCAGGAAGAAGGCGCGTTTTGTCTCCTACAGATGAATGTACTGAATGAATGAAAAGTGCAAATCAATCCCAGAACAACAGCAAAGGACCTTGTGAAGATGCTGGAGGAAACAGGTACAAAAGTATCTATATCCACAGTAAAACGGGTCCTATATCAACATAACCTGAAAGGCCGCTCAGCAAGGAAGAAGCCACTGCTCCAAAACCGCCATAAAAAAGCCAGACTACAGTTTGCAACTGCACATGGGGACAAAGATCGTACTTTTTGGAAGCCGAAGAACACCATTCCAACCGTACCGCACGGGGAGGGACTGGTGCAATTCACCCAACTTATTGTGGGAAGCTTGTGGAAGGTTACCCAAAATGTTTGACCCAAGTCAAACAATTTAAAGGCAATGCTACCAAATACTAATTAAGTGTATGTAAACTTCTGACCCACTGGGAATGTGATGAAATAAATAAAAGCTGACATTTTTTTATTTTCGCTACTATTATTCTGACATTTCACATTCTTAAAATAAAGTGGTGATCCTAACTGACCTAAGACAGGGAATGTTTACTAAGATTAATTGTTGAAAAACTGAGTTCAAATGTATTTGGCTGGGGTGTATGTAAACGTCCGACTTCAACTGTACCTACATGTACAAATGACCTCGACTAGCCTGTACCCCCGCACATTGACTCTGTACCGGTACCTCCTGTATACAGCCTCGTTATTGTTATTTTATTGTGTTACTTTTGATTATTTTTTTACTTTATTTGGTAAATATTTTCTTAACAAACACTTCTTGAACTGCACTGTTGATTAAGGTCTTGTAAGTAAGTATTTCACGGTGGTCTACACTTGTTGTATTCTGTGCATGTGAGAAATAAAGTTTCATTGGATTTGACTTAACTGGGTTTCATCCGTTCTTTGGGTTTTTCAGGGGAGGCTCAGCTATGAATCAATAACTTGCTGGGGTGAGTAAATCACTGAGACCGGAGGGGGAATGATAGCGGTATGTAGTGAATGTAATGGCCGGTAACAACATAAACCTGACGTCACTATCAGCCGATGGCCTCATAGGATGAATTAAACACAGATTCACAGACACACAAGCTCCTGTGTGTGTATGTATAGTGAGCAAGAACACACATACATACATAGTAATTCGATTTTGGATTTGGATTTGAGATCAAATGTTTCATGAGATGCCGGTACAGAATTTCAACTTTTTATTTGAGGATATTTTCATACTGTATCTGTATTACTGTTTAGAAATGAATGCACTATATATATTTAGTCCTCCCATTTGAAGAAGTCATACATATTTGGACGAATTAACCTGTAGTTTAGTAGTAAAACCTGTAGTATTTGGTCCCATATTCCTAGCACACAATGACTACATCAAGCTTGTGACTCTACACACTTGTTGGATGCATTTGCAATTTGGTTTGGATGTGTTTCAGATTTATTTTGCCCAATAAGAACAGAAAGGTGAATCATGTTTTGTGTCATTTCGAAGTCACTTTGATTGTAAATAAGAATAGAATATGTTTAGCACTTCCACATTAATGTGGATGCTACCATTATTATGGATAATCATGAATTAATCATGAATAATGATGAGTGAGAAAGTTAGAGGCACAAAGATCATACCCCCCAAAACATGCTAACCTCCCGTTATTGGCAATACACTATATGTGAATTTGTCAAAATACTTATGACTTCTTCAAATGGGGGGACTAGATACATGAAGTGATTTCATTTCTTAAAGGTAAAACAGATATGAATGAAAATGCCATCCAATAAAAGGTGACATTCTGTTGTCACCTTCATATAATTAGTTTTTATCTCAAATCCAAAATGCTGGAGTTGAGAGAGAAATTAAAACATTTTAGCTTCACTGTCCAAATAAATACAGAGGGGAGTGTACAGACACACACATGTGCGTGCGAGCATGAGGTAAGTTTTCTTCAGTGTGTAGATAGTTTATCTCCTTGTCCAGGCGAGACACTCAGTAGGAGCTGGCTGGCTTGGTTTGTCCTCAGGGAGAGTTGTTACGTGGTTCCAGCAGATACACAGCAGATGTCTGGAGAACACACTCCAGGTTCTCCTCTCCTGCTCAATGGCACTATGCGTGTGTGTTTGTATGTGTGTGAGAGAGAAAGAGTAGCGAGACAGTGAAAGAGGAGCGAGGGAGAGGCAGAGAGAGAGAATGTGTCCATGCGTGTCTGTCTGTCTGTCTGTGCCCTCCCACCCATCTGTGTGCACGCCTGTGCTGGTGTCTGCTGGCATGCATTTCACTCCTTGACAAAACCTCTCCCTGCTCCCAGGAGTGTTGGCTGAGCTATATTAGTGGATTAAGACAGTACAGGCCGAGGGGAGAAACAGACACACCTGCTGAGCCTGAAACTCAATTCCCCAGTTACAATGGCCATTGTGCTCACAGTACAATAGACAAAGGAGCACTTTATCTCCCAACGCAATGAGGTGAGCTGTTTATGCTCACTATAAAAAGAAACAGATTAATATCAGAGATTAACTAACCCCCCCTATTGACTATATCGACTTTGTTGCCAGGATATGAGCATCCCAATGTGTTTGCCAGGATGTTTACAGATGTATTGGTGAATGTGAATCTGTGCATGAGTCCACAACAGATGATTTAATAGCACCAGAATGTTTACTGTCTCTCTGCATCTGTCCTAGATTTCATACTATTGCAGTCACTGGCTGTGAGGAAACTTCTATTCTCTGGAGAGTCAGGCTCATTCTCATTCAATCTGGGGCACTGGGACTAGCAGCAGTGTGTGTGAGTGTGTGCTGTCCGTGTGTCTCCGTGTGTGTCCGTGTGTGTCCGTGTGTGTCCGTGTGTGTCCGTGTGTGTGTGTGTGTGTGTGTGTGTGTGTGTGTGTGTGTGTGTGTGTGTGTGTGTGTGTGTGTGTGTGTGTGTGTGTGTGTGTGTGTGTGTGTGTGTGTGTGTGTGTGTGTGTGTGTGTGTGTGTGTGTGTGTGTGTGTGTGTGTGTGTGTGTGTGTGTGTGTGTGTGTGTGTGTGTGTGCGTGCGCATTTAGAGGTCAGCGGTAATTGAGAGGGTTTAGGGAGGAGGACATGACAGAGAATAATGGTAGAGTAGTAGAGCTGGTGGTAACGGGGCACTAAGCCTTGTGCCTACCCTGTTTACATGCCCTGCAGCACTGCTGTCTCCTAGCAACAGCCTCAGAACATGTCACTGTTGATAGAGTGGAGACACAGAGCCCTTTGGTGAGTGATGAGCAACACCCAGAGAGAGTCCCCATGCTAATGGAACCTTTTTGACCTTTTCTCAGGAAGAGGTTAATGTGGCGGTGTGTGGGAGTGTTTTTGCATGTGTGTATGTTTGTGTGCCGTTGCCATTTCCAGGAATCTTCAGTACCAAGCTCCATAGGGATAATATCCGTAATTACTCTAAAATCGTCTGCCTACGTGGCCATGTCTGTGTCTATGTGCAAGTATATACAGTGAGTGATATGTGGCTTTATATGTGAAGTGTGGCCCAGTTACAACAACAGGCTGATCCACTACATTGTGAAGTGGTAGTAGTGAGACAGTCAGGGACACTGTCAGGTTTGATGTTTGCATCCTGTATGGTGGCCAGACTGCATGTCTGATAGAGACGTAAGCTCCTACAGATCTGGTCTGAGGATAGTGAGTCCCTCAGCTCTGCCTGCTTTCAGCTTGGTCATGGTGGCAGTGGGTGAGGGGGGGACGTATGCGAGGGGTTTGCTATGGGGTCCTCCGGTGGCCCTCGAGCATAGTGATGGGAAATAAATCACCCAGCCGGGAGACATCGCCGTGACAACCCAGAGGAATTCGCCCAGCGAGCGGAGCCAGACAGGGTGAAATATGGGCCAGCTGCAGATGGCTGCCTCCCTGCGTGCCTCTTTGCCTCCCTTCCTGTCTGCCTACCTCCCTCCGTCACTCCCTACCTGCCTCTCTGCCTGCCTCCCTCCGTCTCTCCCTACCTGCCTCTCTGCCTGCCTCCCTCCGTCTCTCCCTACCTGCCTCTCTGCCTGCCTCCCTCCGCCCTCTGCCTGCCTCCCTACCTGCCTGCCTCTGCCTGCCTCCCTCCGTCTCTCCCTACCTGCCTCTCTGCCTGCCTCCCTCCGTCTCTCCCTACCTGCCTCTCTGCCTGCCTCCCTCCGTCTCTCCCTACCTGCCTCTCTGCCTGCCTCCCTCCGTCACTCCCTACCTGCCTCTCTGCCTGCCTCCCTCCGTCACTCCCTACCTGCCTCTCTGCCTGCCTCCCTCCGTCTCTCCCTACCTGCCTCTCTGCCTGCCTCCCTCCGTCTCTCCCTACCTGCCTCTCTGCCTGCCTCCCTCCGTCTCTCCCTACCTGCCTCTCTGCCTGCCTCCCTCCGTCTCTCCCTACCTGCCTCTCTGCCTGCCTCCCTCCGTCACTCCCTACCTGCCTCTCTGCCTGGCTTCAGCAGAGCGCGTCGCTTAATCTCTCACATAGACATGTTGTTGAAAGGAGGAACACCACTCTACATGACTGTTTTTGTTTGTCACAATATTCTCCTGACTGCTGAGCTCCTGTCATACCTACAGGCAATTCCTCGTGGTCTCTGGCTGAATGGAAATACACTGTGCTCTTTCCATGACATAGACTGACCAGGTGAAAGCTCTGATCCCTTCATGTCACTTGTTAAATCCACTACAATCAGCGTAGATGAAAGGGAAGAGACAGGTTAAAGAAGGATTTTGGCATCTTGTAGAGTCCATGCCCTGACGAATTGAGGCTGTTCTGAGGGCAAAAGTGGGTGCAACTCAATATTAGGAAGGTGTTCCTAATGTTTTGTACACTCAGTGTATATTTTACAGTATTATAATCAGGTGGTGTCCCGTTTCATCTAGACTGCCCTTCAGTGAATACGGTAACAGTCGTGTAACACACAGCTCTTTGACAAAGCAAGAATCTTAAGTATAGTAAACAGGGGAACACAATACTGCATTGTGCATCTGTTCGGCCAAAAACAACAGCTTTGGCAGGGCAGGAATGTTGAACATGCTTTGATGCCGTTAAGACAAAGGAAAGACGTAGTGTGTGTGCCACTCTTAACCATCTGAGAGAGTGCATCATGCTTCAGTGTCATGCAATACCAAGGCCACAGCCACCATGGCGCACGGAACACAAGACAATGTTCCGTCTGTGGATGGGACATTATTAAGAAGTGAGGTCAGAAATGGGGAACTGAGACTGGGAAAAGGTACATACTCTGTAAGAAGTCTGGACCATGAAGTGACACAGTGCCTGGCCATTGGTCAAAGTAGCAAACTGTAACCATGCATTTAAAGAGGAAGAGAAAGAGGAAAACAGGAAGTGAGAAAGGGACCGAGAAGACAGATGGAGCTGGACAGAGTTTGAGGACGAGAGAGATCGAGAGGGGGAGGAAGAGCGGAAACTAACAAATGAGCTCAAATGCTGACAGATGACTATTACAGCCCACACCCTCCACCTTCCGACCCTAATGTCTGCTCTGTCAATCATCCCCATATCAAGGGCCTAAGGATGACTCATTTTCTCACCTTTAGTGACAGCTAGTGGGAGAATTAATGTCTGGGAGATGCCCCGTGACAACAAACAGGGGATGCAGGATGTCAGGGGCAGAACACAGTCAGGATTCAGAATGGCTGAGGGGAGGTCACCTTAATTATAGTTTACCATGCTGATGCGCCCCTTTGATGTGGAAAACCAGGAAAACTCCAGTCTTATAATTATCCTTACAGTACGTACACATACCAGGAAATAAGATATGGGCTGGGGTTTCACTGTGTGACACATGCAAACAGTGGTCTGAGCTCCTGCCAGAGACCTGTCTGGTACCGCAGCCTCCTTTGTGCTGTGTCTGTCTAAGACTGCTAATAGATACAGTATATGAGGAGGGTGGATTGAGGTGTGGACTGTGAAGGGATGAAAGACACAGTGAGAGAAGCAAGGGGTTTTCCTTAGACTTGTTAGACATAGACAGACATAACTTGTCAAGCACTCAACACATGGAACATTCAGATATGGCATTCTTGAGATTCTTGGATGCCGTACTAACACTCAGATTGCACATAGTGTACAGTCCTAGAGATTTTCTCATTACATCCTCTACAAGTGTTGGTCCCATGTTTCGTGAGCTGAAATAAAAGATCCCAGAAATGATCCATATGCACAAAAAGTGTATTTGATTACATCTGTGTTAGTGAGCATTTCTTCTTTGCCAAGATAATCCATCCACCTGACAGGTGTGGCATATCAAGAAGCTGATTAAACAGCGTGATCATTACACAGTTGCACCTTGCGCTGGGGACAATGAACGGCCACTCTAAAATGTGCGTGCATTTGACATGATGACTGCAGGAATTTCCACCAGAGCTGTTGCCAGAGAATTTAATATTAATTTCTCTACCATAAGCAGCCTCCAACGTCGTTTTAGAGATTTTGACCGTACATCTAACCGCAGACCACGTGTATGGCAACGTGTGGGCGAGCGGTTTTCTGATGTCAATGTTATCAACAAAGTGCCCCATGGTGGCGGTGCGGTTATGGTATGGGCAGGCATAAGCTACAGGCAACAAACACAATTGTTTATCAATGGCAATTTGAATGCATAGAGAGATGCCGTGGCGAAATGTCACCCATTGAGCATGTTTGGGATGCTCTGGATCGACATGTACGACAGCTTGTTCCAGTTTCCTCCAATATACAGCAACTTTGCACAGCCATTGAAGAGGAGTGGGACAACATTCCACAGAACACAATCAACAGCCTAATTAACTCTAATAAACTCTAAGGAGATGTGTCGCGCTGCATGAGGTAAATGGTGGTCACACCAGATACAGACTGGTTTTCTGATCCACGCCCTTCCTTTTTTTAAGGAATCTAGGACCAACAGATGCTTATCTGTATTCCCTGTCATGTGAAATACATAGATTAGGGCCTAATAAATGTATTTCAATTGACTGATTTCCTTATATAAACCGTAACTCAGTGAAACCTTTGAAATTGTTGCATGTTGCGTTTATATTTTCGTTCAGTATACATAGTTGAGGCTGTACCACAGGAGAACAGAAAAAATGCATGCGCATACACACACACACACACACACACACACACACACACACACACACACACACACACACACACACACACACACACACACACACACACACACACACACACACACACACACACACACACACACACACACACACTGTACACCAACATTTACCCACTGATGTGGGTAAACCTTGAGTGACCTTGAGTGGGGCTGGAGGGGGGCGGGGGTGTAAAAGTATCCCTGTATTTCTAGTTGAATCAGTAATGAGCATTTCATTACATTGGCCAATATCCCCTAGAGAGGACTGGCTACACCAACAAAGACCTGAGGCAGAGACTGTCCAGATTGTACACAGCTAGGATAGACTGGCAGACACTACAGAGTTCTCTCTCTCTCTCTCAATTCAATTCAAGGGGCTTTATTGGCATGGGAAACATATGTTTACATTGCCAAAGCAAGTGAAATAGATAATAAACAAAAGTGAAATAAACAATAAAAAAATAACAATAAAAATTACTCACTAAAGTTCCAAAAGAATAAAGACATTTCAAATGTCATATTATGTCTATATGCCGTGTTGTAACAATGTCCAAATAGTTTTAAGTAAAAAAGGGAAAATAAATTAACATAAATATGGGTTGTATATCCAAGGGTATTTGTTCTTCACTAGTTGCCCTTTTTTTGTGGCAACAGGTCAGATATGGGTGTTTGTCAAAATTGGATTAGTTTTCGAATTCTTTGTTGGTCTGTGTAATCTGAGGGAAATATGTGTCTCAAATATGGTCATACATAGGGCAGGAAGTTAGGGAGTGCAGCTCCGTTTCTACCTTCCTCAATAGCAAGGCTATGCTCACTGAGTCTGCACATAGTCAAATCTTCTGTTAATTTTGGGTCAGTCATAGTGGTCAGGCATTCTGCAGCTGTGTACTCTCTGTTTAGGGCCAAAAAGCATTCTAGATTACTCAGTTTTTTTGTAAATTATTTTCAAAGTGTCAAGTAATTATGTTTTTGTTTTCTCATGATTTGGTTGGGTCTAATTGTGTTGCTGTACTGGGGCTCTGTGGGCTTTGTTTGTGTTTGTAAAAAGAGCCCCAGGACCAGCTTGCTTAGGGGACTCTTCTCCAGGAAGGTTTGGAATTCACTTCCTTTTAGGTTGTTGAATTTAACAGCTCTTTTCTGGATTTTGATCATTAACGGGTATAGGGCCTAATTCTGCTCTGCATGCATTATTTGGCGTTTTATGTTGTACACAGAGGATATTTGCACAGAATTCTGCATGCAGAGTCTCAATTTGGTGTCTATCCCATTTAGTGAATTATTGGTTGGTGAGCAGACCCCAGACCTCACAACCACAAAGGGCAATGGGTTCCATAACTGTTTTTTTAAAGTATTTTTTGCCAGATCCTAATTTCTATGTAAAATTTGATGTTCCTTTGGATGGCATAGAAGGCCCTTCTTGCCTTGTCTCTCAGATCGTTCACAGCTTTGTGGAAGTTACCTATGGCGCTGATGTTTAGGCCAAGGTATGTATAGTTTTTTGTGTGCTCTAGGGCATGTACCCCCAGGGGTACGCACAATGCCGTCAGGGATAAGCCAAATAAAAATGTGATTCACATTAAAAAATTTAACTAAAAACTTTAGAAAATAAAATCTTCACATTTTCAAACAGTCCATTTCTATTTTCCAACAGGGCTATACATTTGGGTGAGGATTTTTTCTCACCTGAGTAGCCTCGTTTCACTGTCAAAAATAAAATGAAACGATCTAGTGTTCAGCAAAAATAACAACACAATGTCAAATACAGTTAGCCTAGTCAAGTAATTAACATCCAATCACATTAAACGTTACTCTCTCACGGGAATTCCACTTCCACGAGGTCATCCAATGCTAGCATCAGTAATTCTACATTTGTTGTTAGCCCAGCTAGCATGGACACTGACAGTTGTGAATCTCATGCAGCCAACGAGCTACTGCCCCCTTACCCGTGAAAGCACCGAACAACAGACAGGGAAGTTGGTGCTTTCACTCTAGTGGTGGCATGAGACGGAGTCTACAACCCACACAAGTGGCTCAGGTAGTGCAGCTCATCCAGGATGGCACATCAATGCGAGCTGTGGCAAGAAGTTTTGCTGTGTCTGTCAGTGTAGTGTCCAGATCATGGAGGCGCTACCAGGAGACAGGACAGTACATCAGGAGACGTGGAGGAGGCCGTAGGAGGGCAACAACCCAGCAGCAGGACCGCTACCTCCGCCTTTGTGCAAGGAGGAGCAGGAGGAGCACTGCCAGAGCCCTGCAAAATGACCTCCAGCAGGCCACAAATGTGCATGTGTCTGCTCAAACGGTCAGAAAGACTCCATGAGGGTGGTTTGAGAGCCTGACGTCCACAGGTGGGGGGTTGTGCTTACAGCCCAACACCGTGCAGGACGTTTGGCATTTGCCAGAGAACACCAAGATTGGCAAATTCGCCACTGGCGCCCTGTGCTCTTCACAAATGAAAGCAGGTTCACACTGAGCACATGTGACAGACGTGACAGAGTCTGGAGACGCCGTGGAGAACGTTCTGCTGCCTGCAACATCCTCCAGCATGACCGGTTTGGTGGTGGGTCAGTCATGGTGTGGGGTGGCATTTCTTTGGGTGGCTCGCCAGAGGTAGACTGCCATTAGGTACCGAGATGAGATCCTCAGACCCCTTGTGAGACCATATGCTTGTGCGGTTAGCCCTGGGTTCCTCCTAATGCAAGACAATGCTAGACCTCATGTGGCTGGAGTGTGTCAGCAGTTTCTGCAAGAGGAAGGCATTGATGCTATGGACTGGCCCACCCGTTCCCCAGACCTGAATCCAATTGAGCACATCTGGGACATCATGTCTCGCTCCATCCACCAACGCCACTTTGCACCACAGACTGTCCAGGAGTTGGCGGATGCTTTAGTCCAGGTCTGGGAGAAGATCCCTCAGGAGACCATCCACCACCTCATCAGGAGCATGCCCAGGCGTTGTAGGGAGGTCATACACACGTGGAGGCCACACACACTACTGAGCCTCATTTAGACTCGTTTTAAGGACATTACATCAAAGTTTGATCAGCCTGTAGTGTGGTTTTCCATGTTAATTTTAAGTGTGACTCCAAATCCAGACCTCCATGGGTTGATAAATTTGATTTCCATTGATAATTTTTGTGTGATTTTGTTGTCAGCACATTCAACTATGTAAAGAAAAAAGTATTTAATAAGAATATTTCATTCATTCAGATCTAGGATGTGTTATTTTAGTGTTCCCTTTATTTTTTTGAGCAGTGTATTTTGGCCCCCCACACCAAACGCAATCAGGACAATATCAAAACAAACTCAACCAATTATATTAATTTGGGGACAGGTCAAAAAGCATTCAACATTTATGACAAGTTAGCTTAAACTTGATAGCTAGTTTGTCATATTTAGCTAGAATGCTGTTGCTAGGTAATTTGTCCTGGGATATAAACATTTAGTTGTTATTTTACCTGAAATGCACTTGGTCCTCTACTCCGACAATTAATCCACGCGTAAAACGGTCAACCGAATCGTTTCTAGTCATCTCTCTTCCTTCCAGGCTTTATCTTCCCTTGACTTTATATTGCAATTTGCAACTTTCATAAATTAGGTGCATTACCGCCACTAACCTTGTTCGTCTTTCAGTCACCAATGTGGGTATAACCAATGAGGAGATGGCACGTGTGTACCTGCTTCTATAAACCAATGAGGAGATGGGAGAGGCAGGACTTGCAGCGCGATCTGCGTCACAAATAGAACTGACAGATGCTCTTTGGTGCGTGCGAGCAGTGTGGGTGCAATAATTGAATAGTATACAACACAAGCGTTGTAGTCAACCTGTAACACTACCGTTCAAAAAAATGGAGTCACTTAAAAATGTCCATTAAAATAACATACAAATGATCAGAAATACAGTGTAGACATTGTTCATGTTGTAAATGACTATTGTTGCTGGAAACGGCTGATTTTTAATGGAATAACTACATAGGCGTACAGAGGCCAATTATCAGCAACCATCACTCTTGTGTTCCAATGCCACTTTGTGTTAGCTAATCCAAGTTTAGCATTTCAAAAGGCTAATTTATCATTAGAAAACCATTTTACAATTATGTTAGCACAGCTGAAAACTGTTGTTCTGATTAAAGAAGCAACAAAACTGGCTACCGCAGATATGGCTGGGAATATGCTGGGGGAAAAGGCCCAAAAAACTATACAGACAATTCCTTCATCAAACATCACTGTTTCACGATGCATCAGTGACATGGCAGACATTTTGAAACAATTACTGCTTCGCATACAAGCGAATGAATTATATGCTTTACAGCTGAATGACTCAACAGATGGCGGGCCTGGCACAACTCCTGGTATATGTCTGTTACGGTTATGGGGGGTCAATTAAGGAAGACATCCTCTTCTGCAAACCACTGGAAACCAGGACAACAGGAGAATATATTTTTACTGGACAGCTTTGTGACATCAAATGGACTTTGATGGTCAAGATATGTTGGTATCTGTACTGATGGATATGTTGGTATTTGTACTGATGGCGCAAAAGCCATGACAGGAAGACATAGTGGAGTGGTAACACGCGAGCAAGCAGTTGCTCCCGATGCCACTTGAGTACACTGCAGCATCCACTGAGAGGCTCTTCCTGCCAAGGGAATGCCTGACAGCTTGAAAGACGTTTTGGACACTACAGTGAAAATGGTTAACTTTGTTAAGACGAGGCCCCTGAACTCTCATGTATTTTCTGCACTATGCAATGATATGGGCAGCGACCATGTAACACTTTTACAACATATGGAGGTGCACTGGTTATCAAGGGGCAAAGTATTGACATTTTTTTATAAATTGAGAGGCGAGCTTAACGTTTTCTTTACTGACCATCATTTCCACTTGTCTGACCGGTTGCATGATGATGAGCCTCTCACATGACTGGCCTATCTGGTTGATGTTTTTTCTCGCCTGAGTGATCGGAATCTAGGATTACATGGACTCTCCGCAATTATATTCAATGGGAGGGACAAAATTGAGGCTATGATTAAGAAGTTGGAGCTCTTCTCTGTCTGCATTAACAAGGACAACACACAGGTCGTTCCATCATTGTATGATATTTTTGTGTGCAAACGAACTCAAGCTTGCGGACAATGTCAAATGTGAAATAGCAAAGCACTGGAGTGAGCTGGGTGCGTAATTACGCAGGTACTTTCCCTAAAAAACAGATGACACAAACAACTGGATTCGTTATCCCTTTCATGCTCTGCCTCCAGTTCATTTGCCGATGTCTGAACAAGAGAGCCTCATCGAAATTGCAACACACGGTTCTGTGAAAATGTTATTTAATCAGAAGCCACTGACAGATTTCTGGATTAATCTGCGCTCAGATTACCCTGCCTTGGCAAATTGCGCTGTTAAGACACTGATGCCCTTTGCAACCACGTACCTATGTGAGAGTGGATTCTCGGCCCTCACTAGCATGAAAACAAAATACAGGCACAGACTGTATGTGGTAAATTATGTAAGACTGAGTGTCATGTTTTGTCTTATATTGTCTTGTCATTATGCTTTCCCTTCTGTTCGTTTCCCCCTGCTGGTCTTATTAGGTTCGTTCCCTTTTTCTATCCCTCTCTCTCCCCCTCCCTCTCTCTCCTCTCTCTATCGTTCCGTTCCTGCTCCCAGCTGTTCCTATTCTCCTACTCACTCATTTAGTCTTTCCACACCTGTTCCCTATCTTGTCCTCTGATTAGAGTCCCTATTTCTCCCCTTGTTTTCCGTTTCTGTCCTGTCGGATCCTTGTATATTGTTCGCCGTGCTGTGTCTTTGTCTCGCCCTGCCGTGTCTTGTTTCCCTCAGATGCTGCGTGTGAGCAGGTGTCTGAGTCTGCTACGGTCGGTGCCTTCCCGAGGCAACCTACGGTTTATGGTCGAGTCTCCAGTCTGTCCTCGTCACTACGAGTGGAATTAGTTTTTTATGTTTTGTTTTCTGCTCTGATTGTCCAGGAGTATTGCCTATTTCCTTTACTGGAATAAAGACTCTGTTTTCGCCAAGTCGCTTTTGGGTCCTCATTCACCTGCATAACACTGAGACTCTCTCCAATACAACCCAACACTGCAGTGTTATGTGCTGCATTTCAGGCATACCCTTCTCATTAATCTGTGGTGAGTTATTCACATTTTTCGATGAACAAATAAAGTTTTATATGTAAGAGGGCTAAATAAAGAGCAAAATGATTTATTATTTGTAACGGTTTTCTTCTGGTGAAAGAGAGGCGGCCCAAAATGCATCGTGTTTATTTTTGTACATCTTTAATAAAGATTAAAATAGAACAATCTACAACACAAGAAATGTGAAAAACCGAAACAGTCCTATCTGGTGCAACAAACACAAAGACAGAAACAATCACCCACAAAACCCAACACAAAACAGGCTACCTAAATATGGTTCCCAATCAGAGACAATGACTAACACCTGCCTCTGATTGAGAACCATATCAGGCCAAACACAGAAACAGACAAACTAGACACACAACATAGAATGCCCACCCAGCTCACATCCTGACCAACACTAAAACAAGGAAAACACACAAGACCTATGGTCAGAACGTGACATTATTATTATATTAATATTTGTGCCCTGGCTCTTTGTCACTTCCCACAAGCCGGGTTGTGACAAAAACTCACTCATTCTTATGTTTAACCTCTTCAGTCGACCCTCTACTTTTTCGAACATTCTGTTAAAAATCGTGCAACATTTCAGCGCCCTGCTACTCATGCCAGGAATAGAGTATATGCATATGATTAGTATGTGTGGATAGAAAACACTCAGACGTTTATAAAACTGGTTAAATCACGGCTGTGACTTTGACAGAACGTGCGTTTCATTGAAAAGTGCAGGAAAATCTGATCACTGAAAGTGGAAAAATATATCCATCCGCCGCTTCAACCCATTGTTATGGGCGAAAGACATTAAATAGGGCTGAGGTTGCAGTACCTACAGCTTCCACACGATTTCAACAGTCTTGTCATTTGCCAATTCTTTGTTTCTTGGTCAAACGAACAAGAGACAGGCTTTTTCTTCAGGTCTCCGACCGGATATTTTGGTTGAGAAATACACGGACAGTATTTCAAGACGGACCCCTATAGAAAACATTTCGTCTTGTGATTAATTTGATCGCTTATTAACGTTTACTAATACCTAAAGTTGCATTACAAAAGTATTTCGAAGTGTTTTGTGAAAGTTTATTGTCGACTTTTTGAATTTAAAAAAATGACGTTACGTTATGAAACGCTATTTTTTTCTGTTTATCACAGTCTTCATAGATCGATATCTAGGCTATATATGGACCAATTTAATTGAAAAAAAGACCCAATAGTGATTACGGGACATCTAGGAGTGCCAACAAAGAAGATGGTCAAAGGTAATGAATGTTTTATATTTTATTTGTGCGGTTTGTGTAGCGCCGACTATGCTAATTATTTTGTTTACGTCCCCTGCGGGTCTTTTGGGGTGTTACATGCTATCAGATAATAGCTTCTCATGCTTTCGCCGAAAAGCATTTTAAAAATCTGACTTGTTGCCTGGATTCACAACGAGTGTGGCTTTAATTCAATACCCTGCATGTGTATTTTAATGAACGTTTGAGTTTTAACTAATACTATTAGCATTTAGCGTAACGCATTTGCATTTCCAGAGCTCTAGATGGGACGTCTGCGTGCCAGGTAGGAGCAAGAGGTTAATAAATGTATCGTATAGTGTGTGTGTGGCAGGCTTACAATGATGGCAAAAAAACAACATTTGAGAGTGCGCTGACCCTGGTGCTAGAGGGGTTATGCAGCTGGAGGTTGAATGTTTGAAGGGGTACGGGACTATAAACACTTTGGGAACCACTGCTCTAGGGCAACGGTGTCTAGATGGAATCTGTATTCGTAGTCCTGGCAACTGGACCTTTTTTGGAACACCATTATTTTTGACTTACTGAGATTTACTGTCAGGGCCCAGGTCTGACAGATGCTGTGCAGAAGATCTACAGTAGGTGCTGCTGTAGGCCCTCCTTGGTTGAGGACAGAAGCACCAGATCATCAGCAAACAGTAGACATTTGACTTCAGATTCTAGTAGGGTGAGGCAGGGTGTTGCAGACTGTTCTAGCTCCCTCACCAATTTGTTGATATATACTGCGTGTTGAAGAGGGTGGGGCTTAAGGTGCATCCCTGTCTCACTTCACGGCCCTGTGGAAAGAAATATGTCTGTTTTTTGCCAATTCTAACCGCACACGTGTTGTTTGTGTACATGGATTTTATTATGTTGTATGTTTTTCCCCACAACACCACTTTCCATCTAATTGTATGGCAGACCCTCATGCTAAGTTGAGTCAAAAGCTTTTTTGAACTCAATGAAGCATGAGAAGACTTTGCCTTTGTTTTGGTTTGTTTGTTTGTCAATTAGGGTGTGCAGGATGAATAAGTGGTCTGTCGTACTGTAATTTGGTCAAAAGCCAATTTGACATTTGCTCAGTACATTGTTTTCACTGAGGAAATGTACGAGTCTGCTGTTAATGATAATGCAGAGGACTTCTCCAAGGTTGCTGTTGACGCAAATCCAATGGTAGTTATTGGGGTTGAATGTGTCTCCACTTTTATGTATTGGGGTGATCAGTTGGTTCTAAATATTGGGGGAGATGCCAGAGATAAGGATGGTGTTAAAGAGTTTAAGTATAGCCAATTGTCACGTCCTGACCGTAGTTCCTTTTTTATGTCTCTATTTTAGTTTGGTCAGGGCATGAGTTGGGGTGGGCATTCTATGTTTGTTCCGTGTGTTATAGTTCTATGTGTTTGGCCTGGTATGGTTCCCAATCAGAGGCAGCTGTCAATCGTTGTCTCTGATTGAGAACCATATTTAGGTAGCCTGTTCCCACCTAGTGGTTGTGGGTAGTTGTTTTCTGTGTCTGTGTTTTCACCACACCACAACAGGACCAAGCAGCGTTGTGACAGGCAGCGGCCGAGGACACAAGACTCCTGGACGTGGGAGGAAATCCTAGAGGGGAGAGGACCCTGGGCTAAGCCAGGGGAATATCGCCGACTCAAAGTGCAGCAGGAGAAGCAGCAGCAGCAGCGGCAGTGGTAGGAGAGGCAGCAGCAATGTCAGGATTCCTGGACATGGGATGACGTTTTGGATGGCAAGGGTTGCTACACATGGGAGGAGATCCTGGCTGGTAGGGATCGCCTACCATGGGAACAGGTGGAGGCAGCGAGGAGAGCAGAGGCAGCCGGAGAGAGGAGCCGACAATACGAGGGAACGTGACTGGCAAGGAAGCCCGAGAGGCAGCCCCAAAAATGTCTTGGTGGGTGGCACACAGGGAGTGTGGCTAAGCCAGGTAGGAGACCTGTGCCAACTTCCTGTGCTTATCGGAGATCGAGAGAGACTGGGCAGGCACCGTGTTATGCTGTGGAGCGCACGGTGTCCCCAGTGCGGGTGCATAGCCCGGTGCAGTACATACCAGCTCCTCGTATCAGCTAGAGTGGGCGTCGAGCCAGGTGCCATGAAGCCGGCTCTACGCGTCTGGTCTCCAGTGCGTCTCCTTGGGCAGGCATACATGGCACCAGCCTTATGCCAGCTCTCCGTTGGCAGCCCCCCGCACCAGGCTGTCTCTCCGTCTCATCCCTACAGGTGCTCCCGCCTGTCCAGCGCTGCCAGAGCCTTCCTCCTCTCCAGCGCTGTCAGAGCCTTCCTTCTGTCCAGAGCTGCTAGAGTCTCCCGCCTGTCCAGAGTTGCTAGAGTCTCCCGCCTGTCCAGAGCTGCTAGTGTCTCCCGTCTGTCCAGAGCTGCTAGAGTCTCCCGTCTGTCCAGAGCCGCCAGTCTGCAAGGAGCCGCCAAAGCCGCCAGTCCAGAGCTGCTAGAGTCTCCTGCCTGTCCAGAGCCGCCAGTCTGCAAGGAGCCGCCAGAGCTGCCAGTCTACCAGGATCCGCCAGAGCCGCCAGTCAGCCACGAGCCGCCAGAGCCGCCAGTCAGCCAGGAGCCGCCAGTCAGCCAGGAGCCGCCAGAGCCGCAATTCAGCCAGGATCTGCCAGAGCCGCCATTCAGCCAGGATCTGCCAGAGCCCTCATTCAGCCAGGATCTGTCAGAGCCGTCAGTCAGCCAGAAGCTGCCAGAGCCGTCAACCAGCCTGAGTTATCTCTCAGTCCTCAGCTACCTCTCGGTCCTGAGCTACCCCTCGGTCCTGAGCTACCCCTCGGTCCTGAGCTGCCCCTTGGTCCTGAGCTGCCCCTCAGTCCTGAGCTACCCCTTGGTTCTGAGCTTCCCCTCGGTCCTGAGCTACCCCTCGGTCCGGTGCTGCCCCTCGGTCCGGAGCTGCCCCTCGGTCCGGAGCTGCCCCTCAGTCCGGAGGAGTTTGTTTAGTCCAGTGGGGCCCTATAGTAGGGTTGCCAATCCTAGGTCGGCGGCGAGGGTCGCCGTTCCTAGGAGGAGACTAAATCGGACAAAGACTATGGTGGAGTGGGGTCCACGTCCTGCGCCAGAGCCGCCACCGCGGACAGATGCCGTTACAAAACCGTTACACATGGTTTTGGATGAGGGCAACATATTTACTTTAACATTGACTTGGTTGAGTGTGGGAAAGTTTGGTGCTGGGAAAATAGGGTGCTGGGAAAGTAGTACTCCACAGGCCATAGAAAACCTGCTACAGTAGTGCTCTGCCTGGTAATGATCATGATGCTGATGATCCACAGACTGAGACCGAGAAACTCAGGGAACAGGAAATCCATATTAGCCACAGCACTGGATAAACCTTCGCAATTTAACCGTACTCTAGCTGAAACACATTCTTCTTTACACTCCAAATGTAGACACACACACAATGCTGTTGTAAAGACAATGTGTCAGAATGAAATAGTGTTGTGCGTTGTAAAGGTACATGCAAATATATATGTTTTTTAATCTAAGAGACAGGGCATGTTCATCCACTATGTTTAACGTTGAGGAAAACAGTACATTACACATCTTCCCTCACTGTCCTGTCAGTAGGGTTACAAATATCACAGAGATCGACCCCTAATACACCAATCAATATCAATTACATCCTCCATCACACCTTCACTTCAACACCTATTTCCAGACAAACATATATCAAAACAAGGCTGCACAGAGAGTGAGTGTGTGTGCGTGTGCGTGTGCTTGTGCGTGTGCGGCGTGCGTGCGTGCGTGCGTGCGTGCGTGCGTGCGTGCGTGCGTGCGTGCGTGCGTGCGTGCGTGCGTGTGTGCGTGCGTGTGTGTGTGTGTGTGTGTGTGTGTGTGTGTGTGCTCGCTCCCCACTAGGTGAACACAGAGAGGTGTTTGACCTTAAAACAAGCCAGTTGACCTTCCCCTGTATGGTCTATACTTATCTGAGGCTTAACTGGCTGAATAACAATGAACATTCATTTACGCAGCCCTGCAATGAAACAGAACATATCCTACAACCACACACATCCATACATACTGTATGGACCTGAACATGTAGCGCATGGTCAGAATCAAACTGTTTCTGTCTCTCACACCCCATCTGGCACGCACACACACGCGCACACACACGCATACACACACACACACACACACACACACACACACACACACACACACACACACACACACACACACACACACACACACACACACACACACACACACACACACACACACACACACACACACACACACACACACACACACAAATACTGGCAGTGCAGGGAAGGGTTTTGTTACACTGAGATGCAGATCACACCCTCAGCAACTACTTATCAGGCTCTGGAGCTGAACAATCGCATAGAGTTACAGATTGAGTATGGAATCAGAGGGAGGAGCCAGGAGAAAGACTCACATAGGCATTACCAGCATTATAGGGTTTATTATTCTAGCCTCTAACCACACATCACTCTTTATCAAACAAATGATATGAATTTCTCTCCTGATGATTCACCTTCATCAAGGTGAAACACTGGCCACTGGCTTAATTTATACAATCATCCACTAGCAGTTGTATAAACACACTCAATGCTCTATTTACCATAGAGTAATGGAACATCTGAACTACTACAGTATAAAATGAAGATCATTCCCAATTAAGAAAGGCCATCCTCACCCATCCTCACCCATTCTTGCATCTGTAAAAACTCCAACATAAATCTCAGCTAAAATCCTCACCACCAACCACAAACCGATCTACCAGTCATATGTTGCACAAACAACCAATTGATTTGTACATCAATTGATAAAAAATTAGGGATGTGACAAATGGACAATTTGGTTTAACGTTTAAACAGCAAGAAAAAAAATAACACATCAATTTACAATGCAAAATAATGGTCCTATTGAGTAGCTTATGTCCGGGAAATGAAGTTACACTCTATCTACCACAACCCTTTACAGACATAGAACAGGCTGCACACAGAAGCTCAAGATTATTTGATTTACAGTTCTGGTCGCCTAGTGATGGAAATTAGTCCCGCTTCAGAAGCAACATTACAGACAAGTAAAATGCCATTCATATCTCCAGAGAAAGTTTTGTGTGGGCATTTAAAAAGCGGTAGTGTAGCCTACCCTAACAGAAAACAAACATGCCTTGGCCGAGGCGCTTTCAAGGGGCAACATTCCATTATATCTGAAAAGGGTAATCGATACAGACTACCCGCAGCCTACTGTAATATAATTTTATGAGACAAAAACATCCCCACCCACTCAGCAACGAAGAGTATCCCGTGATCGCAAGACTGGTCCGAAGATACCTCTTTATGCCTGCGCCATCTATCCCATGAATAAACTAGTATTCTACAGGCAACAGACCGAAGACTGAACACACTGGCACCATTAGCCAGGAAGGCCAGCGTGAGGGAGATAGAGGAGGTGCAGGCAGAACCGTGCACATATGTCTTTGTAATCTGCATCTCGCAATGCCTAACAAATTCACCAAAGTAGCCTAAAATGTGCCTCTTCCTCTCTGGTTTTATTTAAATTGCAGAACTTTCCCCAGGCCTTTATAGTCTACCATGTAGTTAGGCTATAACACGGGAAGCAATATGTTTAGTAATAACTGCACTGTGATGTTAATTATGTGGGGAAAACATTGTTTTTCGATTAGGGATTTTTCTTAACGTTAAGAATCCCAACTTAGTTTAAACATTTTAATGTTTATACGTTCACACCCCTAATACAAATCCTTTTGAGATGTTTGAGTCTGTATCTTGTGAGTTGGAGCATATGCATCGAGTCAGTGTGTGGGCAGAAGGCTCAATTATAGATGAGTAGTACCAGTTAGAGAGAGCACAGTGAATCATTCTTTAATGAGGGTTATTTCCCATCCCCTGGGGTGCCATAGGACAGGGTTTCCCAACCCTCTCCTTGGGCCCTCCCAGACGTTTCACATTTTTTGTTTTAACCCTAAACTGGCACAACTGATTAAATTAATCAAAGGCTTAATGATTACTTGACGAATTGAATCAGGTGTATGTAGTCCGTGTGTGTGTGTGTGTGTGTGTGTGTGTGTGTGTGTGTGTGTGTGTGTGTGTGTGTGTGTGTGTGTGTGTGTGTGTGTGTGTGTGTGTGTGTGTGTGTGTGTGTGTGTGTGTGTGTGTGTGTGTGTGTGTGTGTGTGGGGGGGGGTAGACTCCAGTGCGTGTGACTAGAGACGGTGCAAATAAAAAGGGGGTCAATGCAAATAGTCAGAGTAGCCACTTGATTAACTTTCAGCAGTCTTATGGCTTGGGGGAAGAAGCTGTTAAGGGGCCTTTTGGTCAAAGACTCCGGTACTGCTTGCCATGCGGTAGCAGAGAAAACAGTCTATAACTTGGGTGGCTGGAGTCTGACAATTTCTAGGGCCTTCCTTTTTCACCGCCTCATATATAGAGGTCCTGGATAGCAGGGAGCTCGGCCCCAGTGATGTACTGGGCCGTATGTACTATTCTCTCTAGTGCATTACGGTCGGATGCCAAGCATTTGCCATACCAAGCGGTGATGCAGCCAGTTTAGATGCTCTCAATGGTGCAGCTGAATAACTATGAGGATCTGAGGGCTCATGCCAAATTTTTTCAGTCACCTGAGGGGGAAGAGGCGTTTTCGTGCCCTCTTCATGACTGTGTCGGTGTGTTTGGACAATGATAGGTCCTTCATGATGTGGACACCGAGGAACTTGAAGCTCTCGATCCGATCCACTACAGCCACGTTTATGTAAATATTGGCATGGTTGGCCCTCCATTTCCTGTAGTCCACAATCAGCTCCTTTGTCTTGCTGATAGTCGAGGGAGAGACTATTGTCCTGGCACCACACTGCCAGGTCACTGACCTCCTCCCTATAGGATTTCTCATCATCGTCGGTGATCAGGCCTAGCACTGTCATGTCGTCGGCAAACTTAATGATGGTGTTGTCATCCGTGGCCAAGCAGTCGTGGGTGAAAATGGAGTACAGGACGGGACTAAGCACGCACCCCTGAAGGGCCCACATGTTGAGGGTCAGTGTGGCAGATGTGTTGTTACCTAACCTCACCCCCTGGGGGACGCCGTTAGGAAGTCCAGGATCCAGTTGCAGAGTAAGGTGTTCAGTCCCAGGGTCCTTAGCTTAGTGATGAGCTTGGAGAGCACTATGGTGTTGCACATGCTCAACTTCAAATAAATGCAAACAATGTATCTGTTGGAACAAGGCTTAGGGTTTAGGCTACACGTCGCCCCAGGTATGAATGTTAAAGCTTCATCCAGTGATGAAGGAAATCTCCAAGCTCATCTACTGTAGCCTGCGTATGTCACCAGTGTCATAGTTACTGAGAGGAAAATATATGGCGTAAACATGGCAAAAGGATCCATCTAATACAAGGAAATGCCCTGCTAAACGATGTCCCTTAATTGCAATGATATCCTTTCCCTTAATTGCAATCCTCCTTTCAACCTTATCAGCTCCGCGACAGGCAGTGATGGCTGCTCTCAGTCACCATGTCACAAACAAGGATCAGCCCATGGATGGATGGAAGACACATCATAGTGAATAGAGGTAGAGAGCAACTGGTTGAAGGAAGGACTGATTGAAAAGAACAACAGGCTTGTTCACAATACATACAGATGATTAAATCCAATCAAAGTGAATCTTCAGGAGCGTTTAGATCACAGTATAACTAATGTTCCTAAACACTCAAATCCAATGCAGATTTCAATAGAAGACAGATTTCAACAGAACCACAGCTGCAGTCACTGTCCGGCTAGCACATTTACGCTGTATAAAAGCAGGATTAAACCACTCGGGCCAGAGGAACACTGGTGTTGGCAGTGACAAACAGACCCAGTGCCATTGACCCTGAATGTGAACAGTGAGCACACGGCATTGGGCCAGGGGTCTGCTCTGTTCTGCTCTGCCCAGCTCAGCTGCTCTCCCTCTCTCTCCTGGGGCTAGCTGGCCAACACAGCAACGGATATTACCAGCCAAGCACTTTCATTTCCCCTGGCCTACCCCTTTATCCATGGGATTTGCCTGGAAGACCAGTGGATGAACAGGGTCGGAGAGGGAGCACAACATGGCTGCTTCTGCGCGCTTATCAAATCAAATGTTATATATCACATGCGCCGAATACAACGGGTTTCGACTTTACCATGAAATACTTACCTATGAGCCCATAACCAACAATGCAGAGTTAAAAAGTAAGAAAACATTTGCAAATAAGAACAAAAAAGGAAATAGTAACACAATAAAATAACAATAACAAGGCTATATACGTGGAGTACCCGTACTGAGTCAATGTGCAGGGGTACGAGGTAGTTGAGGTAATATGTACATGTAGGTTGGGATAAAGGTGACTAGGCAATCAGGATAGATAATAAGCAGAGCAGCAGCAAAGAATGTGAAGAGTGTGAAAGTGTGTCTATGTGGGAGTGTGTGGCATCAATATGCGTGTGAGTGTGTGTCTGTGTGGGGCATCAATGTGTGTGTGTGTGTGTGTGTGTGTGTGTGTGTGTGTGTGTGTGTGTGTGTGTGTGTGTGTGTGTGTGTGTGTGTGTGTGTGTGTGTGTGTGTGTGTGTGTGTGTGTGTGTGTGTGTGTGTGTGTGTGTGTGTGTGTGTGTGTGTGTGTGTGTGTGTGTGTGTGTGTGTGTCCAGTGAGTGCAAGGGGGGTCAAATAGTCCGGGTAGCCATTTCATGAACTGTTCAGCAGCCTTATGGCTTGGGGGTCGAAGGGTGTAGAAGCCAGCAGATGTGTGCATGGAAACACACTGAGAGAAACAGAAACAGACTTTCAAACCAGAACAACGCAGGACCAAACACAACCTTCAGTTGTACATGAGATACTGCTCCTGTTTCATCTAACTACAGTTGATTGATTGATCTGCTTTACCAAAAGTGCTGTGTGCATTGTTCACCATTAACATAACTCTACACAAGGAGCTTTGTTATAAGGAAACACTGCTCTAATGTACTGCATTCCTGAGGAAGGGGCTCAAATATGTCAACGACCATGCTTTACAAACACACAAGGTGAGGCTTATGTCTGACTGCTCTGATGGGTTTAGTCAAGCAGAGTGCTGACTTCCCATTTCCTCATCCCATTGCAAATGGGGCGGGGTACCTAATGCTTGGTATACTCAGTGTATGTGCATTTTTTATTCCATGTTTATTAAATAATCAACTTCTCTGTGAATGGGAGCAAATAACCAATCAAAATGGACATGCACATCAGCATCTTTAGCGTGGCGAAGAATATCATTTGGCAGGGATTGCACATTTGGCTGGTCTGTTGCTTTTTACGGCCGCCACATTAACAAAAGCGTCAGCCTCAGCCTCACATCACGTTGGGAGAATGATATGCCATAAAATGAGTTCATTTCCTCCGCGGCCTTCATAAGCAGACATTTACATCTCTGAAATTGAAGCTTTGAGAGAAAGGAGTTGCATGAAAGGGATCTGGTGGTACTGAGACAACATCAGAAAGTGCTAGTTCAGTGTAGAATATTGATCTTGCATCATTGTGTCTAGGAGACAGAGAAACAGAGTAGAGGATAGATTAAGGCAATGTAAAATATCTTCTTTACACAATGAAACAGCCATTTAGCCTACTGGTCAAAAGGTCATCAATCATTTCTCAATCCATCAAAACTCCAAACAAATTACAGATGTACACATCAATATTTACTATTGAGTTTAAAAATTTGCTCACACGCTTACATGAAAAATAACAAAATGATATGTTTCTACAACTCCCCGAGGTCTTATTCCTCAGTGTCACTAAGATGAATGACGTCCCGCTGTAAATGAAATACCTTTTCTAAAACATAGCTAGTGAAGACATTGGGTCAGGTAATGTGGGTAATGAGAGTTATGACTGATTGGGCTGTTTGACTATTTGCTTCAGTTTGCATTCTCTTTGTTGTCTCGTCCTTGAACAAGACCCCGGGGACCGCGGACCACCTGGTATCCATGGCAACAGAGATTGTCCCTGGGAAAACTCGGATCATTCCTCTCCTGGAGCAGTGCATTTTGGGAATTATGGAGCGGAGGAAATATTCCATTTCTCTGCGACGTTCATAATTACATTAGCGTGATTGACAGTGTGAAGGGCAGGTCTGCCTTAGCAAAGGGACTTATTTGAGATGAGAAAATCAATTTAGAATCCTAAAAAATGTCAAAAGGAAAAGATAAATATTAAATCCCTGCCTCTCTGAGGGAAAACCTTGTCCAAACAGACCAGGGGCTGGCCTTCCATCTGGACTTCAATAATTGTATAAGTAAAGAAAACATTCCTTTGATATTGAGAAACACATTATGAAAGCAGCAGATTGCTCCCGAACTGCCTCAGACGGATCTAGTGAATTCATAACACATTAGATTAGATCTCACCACCAAGCAGCCTGCATCAGCCTGCTTCCTCCATCATAGATCAAAGAGGTCAGTGTTTCGGAGAGATGACAGTGGCCCAAGTCCCACCAAATAATGGCCTCACCTGCCCTTCTTGAAAGAAAACACCACTGCACCACAGCTGAAGAGCAACCTACGGTACAAATTCAACACAACCAAGCAATAATTCATCATAGCACAACTATCAGAACATCATGGGCCAGGCCAATCTGAGACATAGAAGGTATCATTGTGGGATTACGAGAAAACTGTCAATCTTGCTCAGAAAATAAAGACAGATACACAGTAGACGACAGAGAGAAAGAGAGAGATAGAGGGAGAGCAGTACTCTGTGATTCTGTCATGTTTTGTCTTATATTGTCTTGTCATTTTGCTTTTCCTTCTGTTCGTTTTCCCCCTGCTGGTCTTTTTAGGTTCGTTCCCCTTTTTCTCTCTCCCTCTCTCTCTCTCTTCTCTCTATCGTTCCGTTCCTGCTCCCAGCTGTTCCTATTCCCCTAATCAATCATTTAGTCTTCCCACACCTGTTCCCTATCTTTTCCCCTGATTAGAGTCCCTATTTCTCCCCTTGTTTTCCGTTTCTGTCCTGTCGGATCCTTGTATATTGTTCACCGTGCTGTGTCTTTGTATCGCCCTGTCGTGTCGTGTTTCCCTCAGATGCTGCGTGGTGAGCAGGTGTCTGAGTCTGCTACGGTCAAGTGCCTTCCCGAGGCAACCTGCAGTTTATTATCGAGTCTCCAGTCAGTTCTCGTGATTACGAGTGGAATTGTTTTTTATGCTTTATTTACCGCTCCGATTTGTCTAGGAGTATTGCTATTTCCTTAAACTGGATTAAAGACTCTGTTTTCGCCAAGTCGCTTTTGGGTCCTCATTCACCTGCATAACAGATTCACTATCCTCTAACATCCTGACCCAGAGTGAAGCAGCACTGCCCTGACATAGATCACTGACACATGTCATCAGCAATCCTTTTACTGTGCGGATCATGGAAAGTAACTCAATGACATAGGCATAGTGCAAAATGGAAGCTTTACTTAAGCAATAAGGCACCAGACGGGGCTATATAATGAATACAGTCACAGGTAAATGGTGTTGTTTGACCCGACGTGAAGCAGTGAGCCAATCAACCCATTTACCTGTGACTGTATTCATTATATAGTACTGACTTGTGTGCCTTATCGCTTTTATAAAATGGTTACCAAGTAAATTCATAAAATTGAATTTGTCCACCAGAAGATATACAGTAGTCCAGTCTTAAATCTGTCCGTTAGTTCTTTTGGGCTTGTTTTATTTTTAGCTTTTTTTTCAATTGGCGCTTACTTGGATATATCCCTAATAATGACGTTGATGCATGATTTTGCCTGGCTAAGAAAAAGTATTGTCTGTACACCATTCACTCTATCTATGGTAGCCAACAGGGAAGTTTTATATTAACGCCTGCTGTTACAAACCAAATGTTAGCCTAGAAAGCAAGGTCATGGCTAGAAGGGATCCAGTTTTGGTCAAATTAATGTCAGATCAGATTTTTCATAGCAGGTTAGGTGAATTTACGCAGAAGGTTAGGACTACTAGTCCTACCTGTACATCTGTTTCTACCATATTCCCCTGTTCTCTCTGTCTAACCATTAGTCTCTACCCTACTCTTCCCTCAGCAGATGGAGATGAGGAGAGAGAGGAGATAAGAGAGAGAGAGAAGAGAGAGGAGAAAGAGCGGGAGAGGAAAATGGGTAAATCCTCCTGAGCTCTCAGGATGACCGTTCCCTGCAGCTACTTCCCTGGCACAGAACAGAATGAGGCAGCTGTGCTCCCAAAACCATCAGGAATTTACTTGGAACCGGCTCCATTTTGAGTGTGTGTGTGTGTGGGGGTGGGGGGGGGGGACATTGTGGGGACACGCACACACATTCCGTTATATGCTCACACACTCATTCAGAATGTGACAACAATTTATGGGAATCTGTCTACAGCACGTACCAGCTGTATTAAAATCTAACCTTTGGCTTTGATTGAGTGCAGCAGAGCAAAGTAGTGAAACACTCGACTCTTGCTTATCAGCAGTCACTGAGATAAACCTCATTAGGAAAATCAGCTTCCAGGGTTTAAGCTATTGGAAATCAGCTTCCAGGGACTAAGCTATGGGAAAGGAGTGTGATCAGTGCTCGCTAAGTGTTGTATGAGTCACACTAGGCCACAATCCATTCTCATGAATGATCATTTAATTCTTATTCAACTATAATTTCCACAGTTCAACTACAATGAACAAAAATATAAACGCAACATGTAAAGTGTTGGTCCCATGTTTCATGAGCTGAAATATAAGAACCAGAAATGTTCAATACGCACAAAAAGCTTATTTCCCTCAAATTGTGTGGCCTAATTTCTTTACATTCCTGTTAGTGAGCATTTCTCCTTTGCCAAGATAATCCATCCACCTGACCGTTGTGGCTTATCAAGAAGCTGAATAAACAGCATGATCATTACACAGGTGCACCTTGTGCTGGGGGGAATAAAAGGCCACTCTACAATATGCATAACACAATGCCACAGATGTCTCAGATTTTGAGGGAGCATGCAATTGGCATGCTGACTGCAGGAATGTGCACCAGAGCTTTTGCCAGATAATGTAATGTTAATTTCTCTACCATAAGCTGCCTCAAATGTCGTTTTAGAGAATTTGGCAGAACATCCAACCGGTCTCACAACCACAGACCATGTGTATGGCATCGTGTGGGCGAGCGGTTTGCTGATATCAACATTGTGAACAGAGTGCACCATGGTGGCAGTGGGGTTATAGTATGGGCAGGCATAAGCTACTGACAACGAACACAATTGCATTTTATAGATTGGCAATTTGAATGCAGAAAAATACCATGACGAGTTCCTGAGGCCCGTTTTTTTTAAAGGAATCTGTGACCAGGAGAGAGGAAAGGACGGAACCATTTTGATAGAACAAGCCATTGATAATACTACGGGCAATTATCAGCACAAAATGTAGTCATTGAGAGAGCATGCCCCACAAACCGGGAACATTCCCAGAACATTAGGTAAGATTCCCAATCATTTGTATTTAGGGTTTTATTTAACATTAGGATGATAACATCCCAAAAATACTTAAATACATATCATTTTATGAAATATCCTAGCAATGTTCATCTAACATTCACTAAAATGTGCAACAAACACCACAGATCATTCCCCAAAGGTTCTCATTAGGTTTCCAGGTAATGTAATAATACAATGTGCCAGTAATGTTTCCCCAGCAAAACAATATTGGTTCTGTGTAGGGATGCAAAATATATCGACGAACATATCGGAATCGGACGATATTAGCTAAAAATGCCAACATCGGTATCAGCCAGATGTCTAGTTTAACGGCAATGTTAAAAACCGATGTCAAAGCGACCGTGCATACCTATATACCGTAGGTACATGACGTAATGATGCCACGTAAAATTTGCAACACAGCATTCCCTAACCTAGCTCACAATGTCTGCTGTGTGGTCGAGCCGGCATTTGGAAGAGTAAGAACATTTCAGCGAGACAACTCAAAGGCGAAATCCATTAAAGCCAAGATAATGGAATTCATTGCCCTTTCCAATCAACCGTTCTCTCTCGTTGGTGCTGTTGGCTTTCGCTGACTGGTCGAGCATCGGTACACACTACCTGAGTTGCACAGTAATAGCGTCACTGCTGTTAGCTTCACAACATCAAATCAAATCAAATCTTATTTGTCACATACACATGGTTAGCAGATGTTAGTGCGAGTGTAGCGAAATGCTTGTGCTTCTAGTTCCGACAATGCAGTAATAACCAACAAGTAATCGAGCTAACAATTCCAAAACTACTACCTTATAGACACAAGTGTAAGGGGATAAAGAATACGTACATAAAGATATATGAATGAGTGATAGTACAGAGCGGCACAGGCAAGATACAGTAGATGGTATTGAGTGCAGTATATACATATGAGATGAGTATGTAAACAAAGTGGCATAGTTAAAGTGGCTAGTGATACATGTATTACATAAGGATGCAGTAGATGATATAGAGTACAGTATATACGTATGCATATGAGATGAATAATGTAGGGTATGTAACATTATATTAGGTAGCATTGTTTAAAGTGGCTAGTGATATATTTTACATAATTTCCCATCAATTCCCATTATTAAAGTGGCTGGAGTTGAGTCAGTGTCAGTGTCAGTGTGTTGGCAGCAGCCACTCAATGTTAGTGGTGGCTGTTTAACAGTCTGCTGGCCTTAAGATAGAAGCTGTTTTTCAGTCTCTCGGTCCCAGCTTTGATGCACCTGTACTGACCTCGCCTTCTGGATGATAGCGGGGTGAACAGGCAGTGGCTCGGGTGGTTGTTGTCCTTGATGATCTTTATGGCCTTCCTGTAACATCGGGGGGTGTAGGTGTCCTGGAGGGCAGGTCGTTTGCCCTTGGTGATGCGTTGTGCAGACCTCACTACCCTCTGGAGAGCCTTACGGTTGTGGGCGGAGCAGTACAAGGTGGTGATACATCCCGACAGGATGCTATCGATTGTGCATCTGTAGAAGTTTGTGAGTGCTTTTGGTGACAAACCGAATTTCTTCAGCCTCCTGAGGTTCAAGAGGCGCTACTGTGCCTTCTTCACGATGCTGTCTGTGTGGGTGGACCAATTCAGTTTGTCTGTGATGGGTACGCCGAGGAACTTAAAACTTACTACCCTCTCCACTACTGTTCCATCGATGTGGATAGGGGGGTGTTCCCTCTGCTGTTTCCTGAAGTCCACAATCATCTCCTTAGTTTTGTTGACGTTGAGTGTGAGGTTATTTTCCTGACACGACACTCCGAGGGCCCTCACCTCCTCCCTGTAGGCCGTCTCGTCGTTGTTGGTAATCAAGCCTACCACTGTTGTGTCGTCCGCAAACTTGATGATTGAGTTGGAGGCATGCATGGCCACGCAGTCGTGGGTGAACAGGGAGTACAGGAGAGGGCTCAGAACGCACCCTTGTGGGGCCCCAGTGTTGAGGATCAGCGGGATGGAGATGTTGTTGCCTACCCTCACCACCTGGGGGCGGCCCGTCAGGAAGTCCAGTACCCAGTTGCACAGGTTGGGGTCGAGACCCAGGGTCTCAAGCTTGATGACGAGCTTGGAGGGCACTATGGTGTTAAATGCCGAGCTGTAGTCGATGAACAGTATTCTCACATAGGTATTCCTCTTGTCAAGATGGGTTAGGGCAGTGTGCAGTGTGGTTGAGATTGCATCGTCTGTGGACCTATTTGGGCGGTAAGCAAATTGGAGTGGGTCTAGGGTGTCAGGTAGGATGGAGGTGATATGGTCCTTGACTAGTCTCTCAAAGCACTTCATGATGACGGAAGTGAGTGCTACGGGGCGGTAGTCGTTTAGCTCAGTTACCTTAGCTTTCTTGGGAACAGGAACAATGGTGGCCCTCTTGAAGCATGTGGGAACAACAGAGTGGGATAGGGATTGATTGAATATGTCTGTAAACACACCAGCCAGCTGGTCTGCGCATGCTCTGAGGGCACGGCTGGGGATGCCGTCTGGGCCTGAAGCCTTGCGAGGGTTGACATGTTTAAATGTTTTAGTTGCGGGCAGTGTCAGTGGCACTGTATTGTTCTCAAAGCGGGCAAAAAAGTGATTGAGTCTGCCTGGAAGCAAGACATCCTGGTCCGTGACGGTGCTGGTTTTCTTTTTGTAATCCATGATTGACTGTAGACCCTGCCACATACCTCTTGTGTCTGAGCCGTTGAATTGAGATTCTACTTTGTCTCTATACTGACGCTTGGCTTGTTTGATTGCTTTGCGGAGGGAATAGTTACACTGTTTGTATTCGGTCATGTTTCCAGTCACCTTGCCCTGATTAAAAGCAGTGGTTCGCGCTTTCAGTTTCACGCGAATGCTGCCATCAATCCACGGTTTCTGGTTTGGGAATGTTGTAATCGTTGCTATGGGAACGACATCTTCAACGCACGTTCTAATGAACTCGCACACCGAATCAGCGTATTCGTCAATGTTGTCGTCTGACGCAATACGGAACATATCCCAGTCCACGTGATGGAAGCAGTCTTGGAGTGTGGAATCAGATTGGTCGGACCAGCGTTGAACAGACCTCAGCACGGGAGCTTCTTGTTTTAGTTTCTGTCTGTAGGCAGGGATCAACAAAATGGAGTCGTGGTCAGCTTTTCCGAAAGGAGGGCGGGGCAGGGCCTTATATGCGTCGTGGAAGTTGGAATAGCAATGATCCAAGGTTTTTCCAGCACTGGTTGCATAATCGATATGCTGATAAAATTTAGGGAGTCTTGTTTTCAGATTAGCCTTGTTAAGATCCCCAGCTACAATGAATGCAGCCTCCGGATATATGGATTCCAGTTTGCAAAGAGTCAAATAAAGTTCCTTTTAGAGCCATCGATGTGTCTGCTTGGGGGGGAATATATACGGCTGTGATTGTAATCGAAGAGAATTCCCTTGGTAGATAATGCGGTCTACATTTGATTGTGAGGAATTCTAAATCAGGTGAACAGAAGGACTTGAGTTCCTGTATGTTGTTGTGGCCACACCACGTCACGTTAACCATAAAGCATACACCCCCCGCCCCTCTTCTTACCAGAAAGATGTTTGTTTCTGTCGGCGCGATGCGTGGAGAAACCAGCTAGCTGCACCGTCTCCGATAGCATCTCTCCAGTGAGCCATGTTTCCGTGAAGCAAAGAACGTTACAGTCTCTGATGTCCCTCTGGAATGCTACCCTTGCTCGTATTTCATCAACCTTGTTGTCAAGAGACTGGACATTGGCGAGGAGAATGCTAGGGAGTGGTGCACGATGTGCCCGTCTCCGGAGTCTGACCAGAAGACCGCTTCATTTTCCCCTTTTTCGAAGTCGTTTTTTGGGGTCGCCGGCTGGGATCCATTCCGTTGTCCTGGGTGAAAGGCAGAACACAGGATCCGCTTCGCAAAAGTCATATTCTTGGTCGTACTGATGGTGAGTTGACGCTGCTCTTATGTTCAGTAGTTCTTCTCGACTGTATGTAATGAAACCTAAGAAGACCTGGGGTACCAATGTAAGAAATAACACGTAAAAAAAACAAAAAAACTGCATAGTTTCCTAGGAACGTGAAGCGAGACGGCCATCTCTGTCGGCGCCGGAATTGTCATCAACATACATACTATGGAATGCTGTTTGGGTCTTTGCATGTCAAAAAAAATACAGTAGCACTGTCAAAGCTGCACAAAAAAAGTCTGCAAACAAGCAAACACCCGCCACGAACAATGTGTTTAGAATACTGCATTGGTAATAAAGCATAATTTGGTCGACCTCAACTCCTGGGGTAGCTAGCTTTAGCTTGGTACCTAGCTAACATGAATACAACCAGCCTGAAAACAATGACCAGTAGAAACTGCAGTAATTTTCATTATTCTTAGCAATAATTTAGGAATCGTTGTAAGGAAATATCAGCTAGGTTGCCACTTGTTGTTCGCCTATTGAAATTGGCGAAATAAGTGAAAGTTTGGCGACTTCAATTCATGAAAATAAATAGCTAGCCAGCTACTTAACCCTTTTGCTCAAAGCTAACATTATAAGCAGCCAGCTAGCTTCATCTGGCTAGTGAGGCTCCTCCGGACCGGGTTATGTGTTGTGAAGCTAGGCACAATAAGGATTGTGCACAATAGTGGAATTTGCGGTTTGCCTTCAAAATAAAAGTATGTAATTGACAGTGATGCAAATGAATACAAATAGTATAATTATGCCACACTTTTATTTTGAAGGCTAACCGCAAAGTTCACTGTTGTGGCTAATCCTTATTGTGGCTAACTTCACATAGATGGGTCCGACCACATTAATCAAATAAGAACTCTTATAAATTAGGGATATTTTAGATGATGACACCAAGCTATATAGTTAGCTAGCTATGTCATTTTTCTATATTTTTGGGGAAGAACATTGTTTGCATCCATGAGCTGGCTAGCTTTCTTTTATAACCACCACTGTAGGTGCACGAAGGCACCCACTCCCTCACTAGCTTTAAATTAAGCACCAGCTGTCAGAGCAGCTCACAGATCACTGCACCTGTACATAGCCCATCTGTAAACAGCCCATCTACCTACCTACCTCATCCCCCATACTGTATTTATTTATTTATCTTGCTCCTTTGCACCCCAGTATCTCTACATTGCACATTCATCTTCTGCACATCTACCATTCCAGTGTTTAATTGCTATATAATTACTTCGCCACCATGGCCTATTTATTGTCTTATCTTACCTCATTTGCACTCACTGTAAATAGACTTTTTGTTTTCTTTTGTTCTACCTAATTATTGACTATGTTTTGTTTATTCCATGTGTAACTCTGTGTTGTTGTATGTGTCGAATTGCTATGCTTTATCTTGTCCAGGTCGCAGTTGCAAATGAGAACTTGTTCTCAACTAGCCTACCTGGTTAAATAAAGGTGAAATAAAATGTTAAAAAATGTATTTTATTAAATGACAAATAAAAAAATGGTTTTCAGAAAGTTTTGCAAAGGCATAAAACATTTTTAAAAACAGTTACCTTATTTACGCAAGTATTCAGACCCTTTGCTATGAAACTCAAAATTGAGTTCAGGTGCATCCTGTTTCCATTCATCATCCTTGAGATGTTTCCCCAACCTGATTGGAGTCCACCTGTGGTAAATTTAATTGAATGGACATGATTTGGAAAGGTGATTTGGAAAGGCACACACCTGTCAACATAAGGTTCCACAGTTGCATATCAGAGCTAAAGTCAAGCCATGAGGTTGAAGGAATTGTCCATAGAGCTCCGAGACAGGACTGTGTCGAGGTACAGATCTGAGGAAGGGTACCAAAACATTTCTGCAGCATTGAAGATCCCCAAGAACACAGTGGCCTCCATCATTCTTGGAACCACCAAGACTCTTTCTAGAGCTGGCTGTCTGGCCAAACTGAGCAATCGGGGTAGAAGGGCCTTAGTCAGGGAGGTGACCAAGAACCCAATGGTCACTGACAGAGCTATAGAGTTCCTCTGTGGAGATGGGAGAACCCTCCAGAAGGACAACCATCCCTGCAGCACTCCACCAATTAGGCCTTCATGGTAGAGTGATCAGACGGAAGCCACTCATCAGTAAAAGGCACATGACAGCCCGCTTGGAGTTTGCCAAAAAGCACCTAAAGGACTCTCAGACCATGAGACAATATTCTCTGATCTGATGAAACCAAGATTTGGCCTGAATGCCAAGCATCATATCAGGAGGAAACCTGGCACCATCTGTACCGTGAAGCATGGTGGTGGCAGCGTCATGCTGTAGGGATGTTTTTTAGCGGCAGGGACTGGGAGACTAGTCAGGATTGAGGCAAAGATGAACGGAGCAAAGTACAGAGAGATCCTTGATGAAAACCTGCTCCAGTGCACTCAGGACCTCAGACTGGGGTGAACATTCACATTCCAACAGGACAACGACCATAAGCACACAGCCAAGACAACGCAGGAGTGGTTTCGGGACAAGTCTCTGAATGTCCTTGAATGGCCCAGCCAGAGCCCAGACTGGAACCCGATCGAACATCTCTGGAGAGACCCGAAAATAGCTGTGCAGCAACACTCCCCATCTTATCAGACATAGCTTGAGAGGATCTGCAGAGAAGAATGGGAAAACTCCCCAAATACAGATGTGCCAAGCTTGTAGCGTCATACCAAAGAATACTCCATGCTATAATCGCTGCCAAAGGTGCTTCAACAAAGTAATGAGTAAAGGGTCTGCATACTTATGTCAATGTTACATTTCTGTTTTTTATTTTTAATACATTTGCAAAAATGACATAAAACCAGTTTTTGCTTTGTCATTATGGTGTATTGTGTGTAGATTGATTGGGGGGGAGGGGTTTAATCCATTTTAGAATAATGTTGTAACGTAACAAAATGTGAAAAAAGTCAAGGCATCTCATTACTTTCCAAAGGCACTGTACTGTACATGCTCCACAGATCTTAGAGCCACTGTCTAAACCATGGATCAATCCTTCTCTCCTCTCTCTCTCTTCTTGTTCTCTCTCTCATGATCTGAATAAGAGACTGCATAAACGAGCAATCTGCAATCAACTTCAAACTTTTTCACATCTATTCTGGTCAAGTTGCTTTTACAAAGACAGCTCTTACAAAGACAGAGTGAGAGTGTTTATGCGTCTGTGTATACAATAGTTAATCATTTGTATTGCAGTAGTGCTGGTGTACAGCCATGACATGAGCCAGTTATACCACAAAGCATTCAATTACAATTCGACTTGAAGTAATTTAAATATTCTACAACAAATCAAATCAAGCAGTATTCCACACTGTGGTTAAACCCACACGAGGCAGATATGTTTACTGATGACATGTCAATGAGATGACATACGACACTGACAGCTTTTGACAGCCTGTTCTAATTTCAATTTGCGTATAGCAGCATATAATGTCACGAGGGGGAGGGTATAGACATGGCTCCATCTGCGAGAGAGGAAAAGGTTGCTGACACAACCACAACATACTGTGTTGTAGTGAATAACCATCTAACTCGTGGCACAGACAGCTTTCAACATGAGTCTCAGACATCTGACACTAGCAGCAGTCTCATCTACAGGGGGTCTGATTGAGGTAGGAGAGAATATGTGGAGAGAGGGGAGGAATTATAGGCAGCTGAGGAAAAGGAGATGAGAGAGGAGTAAAAAAAGAAAAAAGGAATTAAAGAGGGGGTTTCTGACTCACTGGGAAAGTCTTCATCTCCAGATCCTTGACATCCGTCCTCATCGTCACACTCTCCGCTGGCCTCTTCTCTCGTCCCACTGCCCTTCTCCACCCACCCCCCCCCCATTCTGTCGTCCAGCCAATCTGCATTTCCTGCAACACACAGGTCAGAGGTCAAATGACGTCATCCTATCTGAAAATAAGCCACCACCAATTCTGCACTGCTCCACTTTTCAAGCAAAACAAAATAGACAGATGAATGCTATAGCACACAATACATATTTGGATACTCACACCGTTGTAAACAAGTTAATATTGACATAGGACATAACACGTGCATATTCATCAGTAATACAAAAAGCACTGTGTCAGGAAGTGTAGTAGTGTGAGTAGTGGAGGTCTCCAGCCCCCCCCCCCCCCAAACAAAATGTTAATGATGCGGAAACAAGAGGGGAAACCCCAATGATAACCTATCAGCACATTAGTAGACAGAGTTAAGATTTTCACTTGTATGTTTGTCCCTTTCCAGCATTATAACATCTGACCAGGCAGGTGGTCTAGTGGTTAGAGTGTTGGACTACTAACTGAAAGGTTGCAAGATCAAATCCTGAGCTGATAAGGTACAAATCTATCATTCTGCCCCTGAACAAGGCAGTTACCCCAATGTTCCTAGGCTGTCATTGAAAATAAGAACTTGTTAACTGACTTGCCTAGTTAAATAAAATAAAACATTTGTCCTATGGGAATATTTGCTTTTGCACAGATCAATATCACAAAAACAAACGAGGGCATTCTGTTGAACAAAAGGTAGCTGTAACGCTCGTCGTCGGTGGAAAGGAAGGAAGAATGGACCAAAGCGCAGTGTGGAAAGTGTTCATGACATTTATTTTCAAGAAACACTCAAACAAAAATAACAAAATTCAAACCGCGAACAGTTTGGTCAGGCACAAACACTAAACAGAAAATAACACCCCACAAAACCCAAACAGAGAATCACAACTTTTATATGATCCCCAATCAGAGACCACATTCGACAGCTGCCTCTGATTGGGACCACACTCTGCAAAACAACAAAGAAATAGAAAACATAGATTTTCCCACCCGAGTCACACCCTGACCTAACCAAACACAGAGAATAATACGGATCTCTAAGGTCAGAGCGTGACAGTAGCAATAAGCAACTATAGTCTCGTGTGTGTTGTTCCAAATGTTGGTTCATCTGACAAGTGAAACAAAATGAGGAAGAAAAAAGCATCAGCAACTACTGCACAACCACCAGAAAGGAAACTATGTGAAGAACCTGATAAGGTCCATCCAAAGGGAATGGGAATGGCATATCCAAGTATTATAAGAACAGAGCTGAATTTGCTTTTGTGGAAAGTGAATACTGGTACAGTTTAGGCTAAGCCTTCCGCCACAGAGGAATGGACGGTGTGTGGGCCAACAACTGTTTCAATTGATCACGGATCATAACTCATACAGCGACCAGTGATGTTTTGGGTTAGGGTGAAAACGCAAGGTTTATCTGATCTTCCATACCCTCAACATGCAAGGATTTATTGGATGAAGAGGCTGTAACATCAATAGTACTGTACTATATTCTATAGCACAGGGCACACTATTGATGTTGCTGCCTCTGGGGCAGTTACTACATCAGCAAGGCAGATTATGTTGCTGCCCTACTGGAGACAATGCAACACTTTTTTGCACTGTCTAAATATCACCAATACACTAGGGATTCCAATTTGATATGATTTAAAACTAATGCTGCTGGTTCAGTAGAATTAATTGTTTGGATTGACACTGTACAGTAGGCACATTTTATAAAAGTGCTTTGCATTTCCCATTGAGAGGAGGTAACTGATCATGGTCTACAGTCCACTTACTCATTAAGTAGAAGGTCCAATCTTACTGATTGCTGATACCACACAGGTTAAGTGATTAAGGGCCAGTTCATGTACCCCAAAGTATTCAACCTAGATGCCATTATTTTTCCTTCATCATGGACTAAACTAAACCCTGGCCCTCTGCCCCTTCCCTTCCCTGCCCCCACTTCAGCCTCTCAGAGTCCCACTACATTGAGACCCTGTGAGGTGTGATAAGCACATTAAACCTTTTATAATATAATTACATTTCCACAAATGAAAAGTCTAATTTAATAGCCATATTCATGAGTTCACGGAGAAAAACGATTGGCTGCAGTTAAACGTTGTGTGGAAAGATACTGTAGCTAGATTGTGGGGCATAAGGGCTAGAAGTGAAGGAGTTGAAAAAAGACAATTAAATGTCCCCAGCTGTGTCTATGGCCTAATCAACTCAGAAGGCTCATTAATTATATATAGCTTTAAATCAATTACATGTTGTGTAAGAGAGGAACCACGGCAACGTAGCTGCGACTGATTGACCTCTACCTGCAGAACCAGTCAAAAGTTTGAACACGCCTACTCATTTCAAGGTTTTTCTTTATTTTTAATATTTTCTACATTGTAGAATAATAGTGAAGACATCAAAACTATGAAATAACACATGGAATCACGTCGTAACAAAAAAGAGTTAAATAAATCGAAATATATTTTATATTCTTCAAAGTAGCCACCCTTGATAACAGCTTTGCACATTCTTGGCATCGTCTTTTTTTATTTATTTAAACTTTATTTAACTAGAAAAGTCAATTAAGAACAAATTCTTAGTTACAATGACGGCGTATCCCGGCCAAACCCTAATGACGCTGGGCCAATTGTGCGCCGCCCTATGGGACTCCCAATCATGGCCAGTTCTGATACAACCTGGAATCAAACCAGGGTCTGTAGTGATGCCTCTAGCACTGAGATGCAGTGCCTTAGACCACTGTGCCACTCGGGAGTCACTCTCTCAACCAGCTTCATGAGGTACTGTGGTGACCTGGAATGCATTTCAATTAACAGATGTGCCTTGTTGACTCCAACCCAAGTGTATGTAAACTTCCGACTTCAACTGTATTTTATATTCCTTAAAGTAGCCACCTTTGCCTTGACAGCTTTGCACATTATTTGGTATTCTCTCAACCAGATTCATGGGGTAGTCACCTGGAATGCATTTCAATTAACAGGTGTGCCTTGTTAAAAGTTAAATTGTGGAATTTCTTTCCTTCTTAATGAGTTTGAGCCAATCAGTTGTGTTGTGACAAAGTAGGGTGGTATACAGAAGACAGACCTATTTGGTAAAAGAACAAGTCCATATTATGGCAAGAACCGCTCAAATAAGGAAAGAAAAACGATAGTCCATCATTACTTTAAGGCATCAGCCAATGCGGGAAAATTTCAAGAACTTTGAAAGTTTCTTCAAGTGTAGTCTCAAAAACCATTAAGTGCTATGATGAAACTGGCTCCCATGAGGTCCACCAACAGGAAAGTAAGACCGAGAGTTACCTCTGCTGCAGAGGATAAGTTAGAGTTCCCAGCATCAGAAATTTCAGCCCAAATAAATGCTTCTGTAAGAACCGACGCTGGAGTAGACAAGCAGATACGGAGAGTGAGCATTTAATATAGCACAGACATGGAACAGGAAAGGAACAGCGTCAGAACCAGGAAACACAACGACATACGACAATTAATGCTGAAGCGGGGAACAGAGCTGGGGAACAGAGAGATATAGGGGAGGAAATAGCACAGGTGATTGAGTCTAGGTAAGTGCAATGAATCGCTGATGCGTGTGACGAGGGAAGCAGGTCTGCGTAATGATGGTGGCAGGAGTGCATAATATTGGGCAGCCTGGCACCCTAGAGCGCCATGAAAGGAAGGGCGGGAGCAGGCGTGACAGCTTCACTCAAGTAACAGACACATCTCAACGTTAACTGTTCAGAGGAGACTGTGCGAATCAGGCCTTCATTGTCATATTGCTGCAAAGAAACCACAACTAAAGGACACCAAAAAGAAGATAAGACATGCTTGGTCGAATAAACACAAGCAATGGACATTAGATGGGTGGAAATTTGAGATTTTTGGTTCCAACCGCTGTGTCTTTGTGAGATGCAGAGTAGGTGAACGGATGACCCCTCATGTGTAGTTCACACTGTGAAGCATGGAGGAGGAGGTGTGATGGTGTGGGGTGCTTTGCTGGTGACACTGTTAGTGATTTATTTAGAATTCAAGGCACACTTAACCAGCATAGCTACCACAGCATTCTGCAGCAATACACCATTCCATCTTCTTTGCACTTAGTGGGACTATCATTTGTTTTTCAACAAGACAATGACCCAACACACCTCTAGGCTGTGTAAGGGCTATTTGACCAAGAAGGAGAGTGATGGACTGCTGCATCAGATGACCTGGCCTCCACAATCACCCGACCTCAACCCAATTGAGATGGTTAGGGATGAGTTGGACCGCAGATTGAAGGAAAAGCAGCCAACACGTGCTCTACATATGTGGGAACTCCTTCAAGACTGTAAGAAAAACATTCCAAGTGAATTGGTTGAGAGAATGCCAATAGTTTGAAAAGCTTCCATCAAGGCAAATGGTGGCTACTTTAAAGAATCTCAAATATACCAAATATTTTGATTTGTTTAACACTTCCTTGGTTACTATAGTTTTGATGTCTTCACTATTATTGTACATTGTAGAATTAGTAGGTGTGTCCAAACTTTTGACTGGTACTGTAATGTTTACATACCCTACATTATTCATCTCATATGTATACGTATATACTGTACTCTATATCATCTACTGCATCCTTATGTATCACTAGCCACTTTAATTATGCCACTTTGTTTACATACTCATCTCATATGTATATACTGCACTCAATACCATCTACTGTATCTTGCCTATGCCGTTCTGTACCATCACTCATTCATATATCTTATGTACATATTCTTTATCCCCTTACACTTGTGTCTATAAGGTAGTAGTTTTGGAATTGTTAGCTAGATTACTTGTTGGTTATTACTGCATTGTCGGAACTAGAAGCACAAGCATTTCGCTACACTCGCACTAACATCTGCTAACCATGTGTATGTGACAAATAAGATTTGATTTGATTTGATTTGTATGTGGCTACATTCATATTTTACACTAACAAGTGATTGTCTTTTTCGAATAGTATATTCATTTGTACTGCTCTGTTGGAAATCACTCTGAAAATCTGAATGTGAGCATATTGTATTGTCTTGGAGTGTCATTGAAAAGGTCTGGAAAACACAAAAGAGCTGGATCTGGGATCTTCTGAGGTGTCATTGCAATCGTATAGGCCTACAAATGTCTTATTCAATCGCTCTATACCTATATTTTCATATTTTTGCCTTTTCTCTAGTTTCATATTTTCTTGTTCAAACTTTACCTCTCTCCATATCATAATCTTCTGGTTTTATTATAATTACATGTTTAATGTCTCCTTTCAAATGAATATTGTATGATACCCACTGGGACAATTGGTACTAGTACTAGGCCGTGTAATAACACATGAGCAGGCTGTACTTTACTTTACACTGCGCTGTGTGTTCACATAGAATCACATCAGCATCAAACGTGCTAATTGCATGACAGCAATTGTGTGTGTGTGTGTGTGTGTGTGTGTGTGTGTGTGTGTGTGTGTGTGTGTGTGTGTGTGTGTGTGTGTGTGTGTGTGTGTGTGTGTGTGTGTGTGTGTGTGTGTGTGTGTGTGTGTGTGTGTGTGTGTGTGTGTGTGTGTGTGTGTGTGTGTGTGTGTGTGTGTGTGTGTGTGTGTGTGTGTGTGTGTGTGTGTGTGTGTGTGTGTGTGTGATTGTACACATCTATATGGTGATTATACCCATCTATATGTGTGTGTCTGGAGAACATTAAGCCTTTACGGTACCATTAATTGGCTTCCTGTGTTTGTGATTGCTTCTTAATTTGCTTTTTTTGTAGGATGGATGCTCTTCATAACAACAGTGTTAGCTCATTAAAACCTCTGCTAGTCTGTTCATGAAGAATTACTGAAAAAGCTCTCTCGTCAACCATCCTAGAGGGACTCAACAAACCTATTGGTGGGGGCTTTTATTCTAACTTAATGTATGTGTGTGCGAGTGTGTGTTGGCAGACTCACATATGTAGGTATTTAAGACTCATGGGTCACATGTAGGGGTGTTACGGTACACATATTCTTACCAAATGGTCCTCACTGTGTACCCAAATTAATATTTAAAAAACACTAGGTTATGACTACGCTGGCCTATACTTCTTGAATAAATTTGAGCTGAAAAAACATTTCAGGCTCTTCCGTTCAAACAACTAAAGCCTATGCGCATGTTAATCAAAATTAAAATCTTAACTGGAGCATTTGAAACTGTCCTTTTGGGAGGGCCAGACAGGAACTAGTTCTGTACGATTTACGCCAACATCACCCCAGTATACCGGTGCAAGTTGGAAACACAAAGTCACAACAACACATTGTCTACCCCTCTGCATTCAAGCAGCTGATTCCGACCAGGCCAAATAAATTACAAGAGTGATAATAAGGCTATGTTTATATTTTTTTACGGCCTTTGGTTTATAGTCATGTATATATGCCCATTTTCTGTGATTGAGAATAGGGGGTTTCAGGCATCCCCTCGTGAAAGTTCTCGAGCCACTTTTACAGACTTCCCTCTTCCACCCATTTCAGCAAACAGATAGTACCCACTCTAAATAAGCAAGCTAAAGCCAAAATGTTCAATGAATTGGCCAATGCACCCTGTGTTGTGCTTACTTAACAGTGATAGCCAATCACATTACCATGGAGTGGGAGATGTACTGGGCTACAGAGTAACAAGTACACATCTGGCACGAAGGAGGAAGTGTCATGGTGCATTCGTAACCAAGGTAGAAGTGGAAATCCATTTGAACGGCCCTCCAACTGGTAATTACTACTGGTAAACTTGTCTATCATCCTTAGCACCCACTTCTCCCACATGGTGACCTCTGATGTCACCTACCAAGGAAATGTCATTTCTGGTAGTTAAATCCAAAAACAAAACATTATAAAAAGTAATCTATTAATGTGGTTTCTGAACTCTATAATTTGTTTACAAGCGTGATAGCTGTACATTTAGTTGATGGTTGAGGCAGCTTGTTGGCCATTAGCCAATCAGTGTTTCTCAACAAGTTCAAGTCACATGAATGCATCCAACTGGTATTTCCGACTTCTACATGGTTCAAAACGCAGCATCAGACAATGCCAGGAGCATTGTGAATGGCATTTAATTTTCGTGCTGTACCGAAACCAAACTGTGACCCCAAAAAGTGGCAAGTATTGATATCGCATGACTTATTACACATTTTGTTGTGTTTACAGCGTGAACTCAAAATGGATTAAATAAATAAAAAATTCTCACCCATCTACACACAATGCCCTAAAGATGCCCTTCTTTGCAAGGCATTGGAAAACCTCTCTGGTCTTTGTGGTGTGAATCTGTGTTTAAAATTCACTGCTCGACTGAAGGACCTTACAGAGATAATATAATAAATAATATAATATATGCCATTTCTTTTTGACTTACAGTCATGTGTGAATTCTGTGTGGTCCCGGGGATCAAAAATTACAAGCGCCATGCTCTACCAACTGAGCTACAGAAGGACCATGAGATGAGGGGGATGAGGTAGTTATTCAGAAATTAAAATAGTCATTCAAATATGAAGGTAGTCATTCAAAAATATTAGTGTTACACACTAATATTGCACACAGAGTGAGTCCATGCAACTTATTATGTGAGTTGTTTAGCACATTTTTACTCCTGAATTTATTGCCTCAAGACACCTCAGCATTTCATTTTAAATTCATTTGTAAACATTTTGAAAAACATAATTCCACTTTGACATTATGGGGGTAGGCCATGACAATCCGAATGAATTCCATTTGAAATTCAGGCTGTAACACAACATAATGTGGAAAAAGTCAAGAAACACTTTCTGAAGACAATGTATGTCACACCCTGATCTGTTTCACCTGTCCTGACCCTGAGCCTGCCTGCTGTTCTGTACCTGTCTGACACTGGCCTGGATTACTGACCTCTGCCTGTCCTGACCCTGAGCCTGCATGCCGTTCTGTACCTGTCTGACACTACCCTGGATTACTGACCTCTGCCTGTCCTGACCCTGAGCCTGCCTGCCGTACTGTACCTGTCTGACACTGCCCTGGATTACTGACCTCTGCCTGTCCTGACCCTGAGCCTGCCTGCCGTTCTGTACCTGTCTGACACTACCCTGGATTACTGACCTCTGCCTGTCCTGACCCTGAGCCTGCCTGCCGTACTGTACCTGTCTGACACTGCCCTGGATTACTGACCTCTGCCTGTCCTGACCCTGAGCCTGCCTGCCGTTCTGTACCTGTCTGACACTACCCTGGATTACTGACCTCTGCCTGTCCTGACCCTGAGCCTGCCTGCCATTCTGTACCTTATTGACTCTGCCCTGGATTACTGAACTCTGCCTGCCCTTGACCTGTCATCTGCCTGCCCCCTGTTTTGTTAATAAACATCTGTGATTCAAACTCTCTGCATCTGGGTCTTATCCTGATGTCTGATACTGTACATACGGAACTGTGGGTTTGGTGAACCGTTACACCCCCAGTCTCATGGCTAGTCAGTAATATTTAAACAGACAAAAAAGGAAATATTGTCATGCACAAAAATACATATATCTTACAAATCTTAATAACTAAAAGATGATACATAAATCATTTTTAATGAGAAAACCTACAGGGCACGGGGAGCGTGCACATTACTTGATCGTAGAAGATAAATCTCATGCATAAATTATCATTGAAAAAAGAGAACTGTGTAAAAGTAGTCAGCCTCAACCTCAATTTGCTGAGTGTGCTTTTCAATGATGCTAATTCCACATGATTAATTGACCCACCAACTGGGATAAACAGCCAAGAACTGATTTCAACTGCAGAATTTTCTTGTATTTGTTTTGCGAATCTCTCTCTCCCTCTCTCTCTCTCTCTCTCTCTCTCTCTGTCTCTCTCTCTCTCTCTCTCTCTCTCTCTCTCTCTCTCTCTCTCTCTCTCTCTCTCTCTCTCTCTCTACATTGTTAACATTGTTAACATTGTTATCTCAGGATTTTATGCTGTACTATGATAGACACTTGGCTAGGCCAACATAGCTAATGTTTTAAGACAGATGCTGCAATGTTGTGAAAACCCACAGTGTATGTCCTGTATTATTCAGAACATGATTCTGGTCCAGACCGGGTCAAAAGGAACCAATGCAATATCAGCCAGATCAAGCCTCGACTTCGACCTCACCAGAGCAGCTATCACAGCAAATAAATCCAGGCTTTCTGAAATCCATGGAGGATTCTTTATTATTTCAAAGTAGAGAACATTTGAAACAAACTCCAAAAAGGAAGGTTAATGCCTTCTTCGGGAAATCAAATGAGATCCTTCTTTGGGGCGGAAGATTCCTCCCTTTCAAATTAACCTTGGTACACATGGGGAAAATCCAACAGTCATAATATAATCTCTTGCGTGTGATTTGTTAGTTATAGAAGCGAGCAGGGTCCCAGTCAGGGTTAGAAAAACAAGCACACTGGCACTGGCTGTGAACGTTGTGAACGTTCTCTCTCCCCTCAGGTACAGCGGCCATAAAACACATGTAATCCTGTAAATCACTTTTCTCTCTCACATTGAGCTCTTAGCCACCTCAAAGTGCTTACATTGACTCCTTAGGTTTCCACTCCCCTCCCCACCTCTCTGATAGATGTTCCCAGCCTCTGGCTGCTTTGAAGAGACAGCCTGCTCTGTTTGGGCCAGGCTGGGCCGGCCCACAGAAACAAACCCAGTCACGTCTGCTTTTAATGAAGTAATAAGAGACAGAAGTGAAGTGAAATGGCTCCCAGAGGGCCAGATGAGCTGTGTGCCTCTCCTCTCTCTCTCTCCCCGATTTCCCCTCCCAGAAACATCTGGAACAATGGGCTGGACACCAAGTATCCCTCTTTTTACAACTCCCCGCTAACAGCCGACATGGTCATTGCTTATCGAATTAGTCTGGGGTGATAACAGGGGAATCCTTGCTCTCACACCAAGCATGGGAGGTGATCTGATGGCTTCACAGGGTATACTCTGCTTCAAACTGGCTCCAGATAACCTAAGAATTGACTCAACCAGAATATAGTAATTGTGAATAATGTTGGCTAAAGATTAAAACCTTTATCTGTATAACACTGACCAACTTTAGATAAAGATTTTGGGCACATAGAGCCCTGTTAGGACACTTCTAACAAAGTGAGACAATACCATAACTCTGAGTGATAGACAAGACAACGGTTAAAGAGAGAAAGGAAAACGAATGTGCAATGAAAAGAATGAATTTCCGAAAAATATAGTACCAGAGAGAGAAATGAAAGAGAGTGACAGAGAGAGACCGTGGGTAGAGTTTGGGGGAGAGACACACACACAGCACAACAGGACTCAACGGGTCTGGTAGCTAGAGCCGGGATGATACCAGTATCGCGATACTCATTAGTATCGTGGCAAGGAAACAAATCACGGAGCGGATATAACTTCTTTAGGAAAACAGTCCTAATGTTGGAAACAAGCATCATTATGTTGTCATCCTGGGTGACATGTATTTTCCAAGCTATAGAACACAATATTTTACATACATCAGGTATTTAAAGGACTAAAATGTTTGGTCCATTTTCCATTAAATGTTTTTTTGCGATACTGGTATCGTCACAGCCCTACTGGTAACTTTTCAGCCCCAAAAAGGTCAGAACAGAGCTCCTGGCAGACCGGCCAGGCAAGGAGGGACTTTTCCCTGAGCGCCTCTGACTCCGCAGTCTGCATAAAGCCTCTCCAGAGAGGCTGAGGGGAAATTTGTTTTGGCTTCTAGCTCAAGGAACATTTAAGTTAAAGGACATTTACATAACAATAATCTGGCTTCAATGCTACTTGTGTCTCTTCTGTATCTACTGAAGTGTTGAATTGGTACACTGTTCCTCAGGTTGAAGACCTAAAGAAATACCCACCTCCAGCTCTAAGCACTCACCTTGGTCAACAGCCAAAACATTATTTGAACTCTTAGACTTCGAGGTGTAGGGAATGGCATAAGCAGAAAACATATTATGAAACAGACATAATGCAACTCCTATGCAATGTCTATCCTCATGTCGCTGAGGGACAGATTTTTCCAGCTGTGAAATCGCTGGCGCTTCCATGGGCATCCAGCCATTAAGAGCACTGGGTTCACACTGCATCTATCCGAGGGACAGGGCTGTTTGCACAAGGCCAGGCCCCCGAGACACCACCAATTACCCCCAGAGACAAACACAGCAGAGGAAGGGGAGGAGGGAGGAGGTCGCAGCCAGACAGTTTAGAATAATTTACTGAATAAAACATACAGAACACTGTGTGACCCCTCCTTCCTGCCTCGCTGATCCCACAGCCTCCTCCATGATCTAAGATGCTTTGCATCGAGGTCCTTTATCTATGATGCATTGGTGGGTTATTTTGTTCCATTCTCATAGTGAATGCCCCAGTGAATGCCTGAGCGGTTAAGGGGTGCAACTGGCTGATTTAATATCTAAGTATCTGTGATGGGTCCACGAGGACAGTTTGGTCAGATTTGTGTGGCATGTCCACAGGCCTTTGAGCTAGTTGGATGGCTGTTCCTCTCTCTCAGTCCTCCAGAGACGCACATCTGAATCCCCTCCAATGGCATGATTTGTACCGAGCACCGAGCAATAAAAAAGGCATAAAAAAATGTCTAATAACACACAAAGCTATTTACCATGCCTGGTGTGAACAGCATCTAAGTGGAAAGGATGTGAACTCCCCTATTCCCTTTACCATGGGTGTGTCACTCTGCATACATCGGTCTGCCTATCCGTCACCTCTTAATCCCTCTTTCACATGATGGGGAGCAGCTATCCCTGGAGGCATTACAGTCACCATTTCAGTGACGACACGCCATCTGTGACCTCTGACCTGGTGCATCTCAGTGCCATGGGCCCAGATGAGAGCGTGTGACCAGACAGAAAGTACAGTAGGCCCAGGTCCAATGTTAACTCAGAGACATCAACCAACATAATATCACAGACAAAGAAGGAGCCAGATGTCTCACAGGATGTATAAATTTGAAGCATCTGTATGGAACTTCCACTCAACACCAAATATTGTAACGTGAGGAAGTTCAGTGGCGGAAGTGTGAGAAAATGGAGTTAGATTAAACTTGGCTGACATTCTGCTCATTTTCTTTGATAAAACAGTTGATCTCAATTCAATCTTTTCCCCAAACTAGAATATGTTACGAACAGAGTACACGTTATAGACTTAACCCTTTGTTGTTTAGAAGAAGTTACAGGTCTGTGAGAGCCAGAAATCTTGCTTGTTTGTAGGTGACCAAATAATTATTTTCCACCATAATTTGCAAATAAATTCATTCAAAATCCTACAATGTGATTTTCTGGATTTTTTTTTGTTCTCATTTTGTCTGTCATAGTTGAAGTGTACCTATGATGAAAATTACAGGCCTCTCTCATCTTTTTAAGTGGGAGATCTTGCACAATTGGTGGCTGACTAAGTACTTTTTTGCCCCACTGTATTTCACACACACAATTTACAGAAAGTTGTTCCCAAACGTAAATATGGAAACACATGCCTTTACCCACCTCCTTGCTTATTCTGCCCACTATGCTTCATTTGCTCCCATTGGAAACAATGCCGATGTGATATCTTGGGTTAGTTACCAGTATCTTCGATAATATAGTGCAACGGGCATGGCCCTGAGACACACAGCTGTTTGCATACTAGAGATGTGTGATACATCCATATGCCTGCAGATAATTGCCCTGAATACAACTCCAACACTTGTCCTCATAGAACATTTCTGTCCAAACCTGAAATAGGAATATGATGAAGTTTGCAGAAGAAGTATCAGAATGGTATGTAACTGACTTTATGGTGTCATCAGTGGTCAAGTTTACAGCCACATAGTCACATGTCAAACGGAAGGAGAAACAGTGGTAGTGAGACATACCCGTTTGAAATGTTCTAGTCTGTCTCTAGCTCCCACCAGGATCGGGTCGATGCTGCGGACCTTGATCTCTGGGTTGTTTTTCTGGGCCTGAAGGCCGTTACCCACAACACGGCCCACATAACTGAGGAGGGACGAGATGGGAGAGAGAATGGAGAGTTTAATACAAACTATTATCTAGCACAAAGACTTGAAATATTGATGTATTGTTGATGAAAGTAACACATGAAAGTATTTGTGTGAGAGTACACAGGTAATGACTTTCGAGTTTGGCCAAGCTCACCAGCCATTTAAAACAAATGGCAAAGAATTCTGCTCAGCACTTTGGTCTGCACGTCGTGAGGTCCGTCCACCCACCCACCCCTGAACCTGCTTACACAGATAGCCATTCCTCTAGCCTGATTTAAAGTGATTAACTATGACCTTTAAAAAAAATTACCTCATCAAAAGAACTGCGGAGCACAATGATCTGTGTGATTCAGCCTCAGAGCCCAGCTCTGCCGGGAAGCTGGCCTAGAGTGGTGAGTTGTGATGTCTGACCCAGGAATCCCACAGGGATCCATGGAATTTAGAGGGCCTTCTTCACTGACATCCAGTGCATTCTGACTTTTTCCACATTTTATTACATTACATCCTTATTCTAAAATTGATTCAATGTTTTTTTCCCCCAGCAATCTACACACAATACCCTATAATGACAAAACAAAAACAGTTATTGTATATTTTTTTGCAAATGTATTGAAAATAAAAAACTGAAATATCACATTTACATAAGTATTCAGAACCTTTAATCAGTACTTTGTTGAAGCACCTTTGGCAGCAATTACAGCCTCGAGTCTTCTTGGGTATGATGCTACAAGCTTGGCACACCTGTATATGGGGAGTTTCTCCCATTCTCGTCTGCAGATCCTCTCAAGCTCTGTTAGGTTGGATGGGGAGCATTGCTGCACAGCAATTTTCAGCTCTCTCCAGAGATGTTCGATCGGGATCAAGTCCGGGCTCTGGCTGGATCACTCAAGGACATTCAGAGACTTGTCCCAAAGCCACTCCAGTGTTGTCTTGGCTGTGTGCTTAGGTTCGTTGTCCTGTTGGAAGGTGAACCTTCACCCTAGTCTGAGGTCCTGAGCGCTCTGGAGCAGGTTTTCATCAAAGATCTCCCTGTACTTTGCTCCGTTAATCTTTCCTTGATCCTGACTAGTCTCCCAGTCCCTTCTGCTGAGGAGTGGCTTCTGTCTGGCCACTCTAGCTTAAAGGCCTGATTGGTGCAAAAAGCAAACGGTATTTTCAAGCTTTTTTTCTAATGAGGTTTTCAAGTTTCAGAATCTGGCAGATAAATGTTCAAATAGGCCTAGCCTGTGCATCACTTTCACTAGCTAACAGGGAAGAAATCAGAGGGCAAGCAAGAAGCATGACTCGGTCAAGATAGAAGAGCTTGTGAAGTTGCTGATGCCGTTCGCAATCCACACCGAACAATTTCAATCTGACAGCCAGCCGGTGTCTGATGTGGTGTTGTGCCTTCTCAATCTTGAGGCACACAGTCAACTACTATTGCAAAACAGTTGGCACAGGTCCTCCTGAAGTCACTACGTGAGCACTTCACATGCACACTGAATCCTCTGGGAGCAAACTTCAATCCAACCCCTGCAGCAGCTTATCTGATGACCCAAGTGTGTCTCTGGCACATCACTCAACAGAGATGGAGCCACTGATGAGGGAAGCAGAGTATTTTGTACTTCAGCAAACCAGAGAGTACAGCAGTGGAGCAACAGGACCTCAGGAAGATGCCAGCACGTTGAATCCAGCAAGCATCTCGACCACAGTGCTTCAGAAATATAGTTTTGGCGCATCAAAGACTGTGTCTGATGTCACTGTCCAGCTGGAGGGTCAAATTGGCAGGACACTAATGGCCCCATGTGAGCTGCGGAAGCGGAGATACCTGGGAGGGGTAAGTCACCTCTCCAGTTCTGTTAACCTGTCTGGGAACCCCTCGCCAACAGCCAATGAAATTGCAGGGCGCCAAATACAAATCAACAGAAATCTCATAAATCAAATTTCTCAAACATACAAGTATTAGGCACCATTTTAAATATACAATTCTCGTTAATACAGCCACAGTGTCTGATTTCAAAAATACTTTACAGCTAAAGCTCCACAAATGATTATGTTAGGTCTCCACCAAGTCACAGAATAAAACCCAGCCATTTTTCCAGCCAAAGAGAGGAGTCACAAAAAGCTCAAATAGAGATCAAATGAATCACTAACCTTTGATGATCTTCATCAGATGACACTCATAGGACTTCATGTTACACAATACATGTATGTTTTGTTCGGTAAAGTTCATATTTATATCCAAAAATCTAATTTTACATTGGCGTGTTACGTTCAGTAGAGAGCCACATGAATTTACATAAATACTCACCATAAATGTTGATGAATGTATATGTGTTATACATGGAAATATAGATAAACTTCTCCTTAATGCAACCGCTGTGTCAGATTTCAAAAAAACTTTAGGAAAAAGCATAATCTGAGTACGGAGCTCAGAGCCCAAAACAGCCAAAAGAAATATCCACCATGTTGCGCTGTCAACATTAGTCAGAAATAGCATTATAAATATTCACTTACCTTTGATGATCTTCATCGGAATGCACTCCCAGGAATCCCAGTTCGACAATATATGTTTGATTTGTTCCATAAAGTCCATCAATTATGTCCAAATAGCTTCTTTTGTTAGGGCATTTGGTAAACAAATCCAAACGCGCGTTCAGGTCCAATCGGACGAAAAGTTCAACAAGTTATATTACAGGTCGTAGAAACTTGTCAAACTAAGTATAGAATCAATCTTTAGGATGTTTTTATCATAAATGTTCAATAATGTTCCAACCGGAGAATTCCATTGTCTGTAGAAAAGCAATGGAACGAGAGCTACCTCTCATGTGAAATGCGCGTGACTGAGAACGAGGCTGCTGCCAGACCCCTTAGTCAAACAGCTCTCATCCGGCCCCCCTTCACTGTAGAAGCCTGAAACAACGTTCTAAAGAAGGTTGACATCTAGTGGAAGCCTTAGGAAATGCAAAATAACCCATATCCCACTGTGTATTCGATAGGGGCTGAGTTCAAAAACTACAAACCTCAGATTTCCCACTTCCTGATCGGATTTCTTCTCGGGTTTTTGCCTGCCATATGAGTTCTGTTATACTCCCAGACATCATGCAAACAGTTTTAGAAGCTTCGGAGAGTTTTCTATCCAATACAAATAATACAATGCATATATTAGCATCTGGGACTGAGTAGGAGGCAGTTTACTCTGGACATGCTATTCATCCAAAAGTGAAAATGCTGCCCCCTATCCCAAGGAAGTTAAGACAGCATGACTGTATATCTAAAGATGTGTCCTCTGGCACTAGATTTGGTTTCTGTCTCTGTATACCAAGCGTTCTTGGAGAAAATAATTTTGTTTGAGAAACAGAACCGAAACCTCTCTGGAACACAGAGTCTTCTTGAAGATAAATCAGAAAATCTTGTTAGGTTGAACAGAAACACACACACATACATGCTGGCTGGCTGTGAACTGATTGGTGAAGATGTGTTGTATTGCTTATGTTTTTGCTGTTGTTGCAGTTGTTTTTTGTTAACACTGAAGGGGTTAAATCCAAGTCACATTAGGATTGATTTATAATTTAAACCTAACGAAACCTATGCCCTGGCCATAGAGTTGTATGGAGTCCTTTAGTGGCCAATAGAATGTGTTAGCATGGGCAGCGCCATTGAGGACTTTAGCCATTTTGATTTAGTCAACTGGGCGGGACTTCCAACTTCATATGCTGATCCCTCCTGATGATCCGGACAGCATGACCTGATGACCCAGTTAGAGTTGTGGCAGTCGGGTCATCAGGACGGATCAGCCAATGAATTTTACTTGTGAAGAAGAAAATGGACTATTTCATGATGCCTCAATGGAGCTGCCCACAGACACCATCATGACACAGATACAGAGATGTTATGTCTATCCAAGTCTTTGGTCCTGGCCCATAACCTTATGTATTACTGTCCCCCAGTGGCAAGAAGTGACATCCCCCCCAAAAAACTATAGGCCTACATCACATAAATGGCTCCTAGCCTCCCACGCATAGGCTACTAGATTAAAACTGAAACTTAATAATATAAAACCTAACTATGTATTTTTTATCAAACTGAAACTAAATAAAAAATTAGTAAATCAAGTCTGAAAACAAACAGAAACTAAACTGAATTTCAAATAAAAATATAAATAAAAACTCAAATGAAATCGACCTTGCGAGGAGGCATGACTGCAGATCCAGGTATGGGAGAGGAGAGAGGAGAGGGTGGAAGGCTGTTTATCAGGAATAACAAGAGTAGTGGAGGAATCGAGGAAAAGAGGAGACCAGTAGCCTCCTCATTACAGCTCAGTGTCAGGGCAAACACATCAGATGTCAGAGGCAGAGACACCGGTGATGCCTTTGCATTTTTGTGAATCCATTAATTACGATGAGGAGGGGATGAGATGAGACACAATAAAGGACATGGTGTCAACCATTGTGATTGAAGAGCTTGTGATCCCTTACTTTATCTCGCTCTACCTTTTCATGTCTTATTCATTTCTCGTATTGTTCATCTCTTTTTTTCTTGCCACCTCTTCATTTTAGTAGATGAGGATCAGCAGTTGAGATTATCACAGGGTATTGTGATCAGTAGTTAGAGTAAAGTCCTTTGTATCTGCTTGTCTCAGCAATTCCGTTGATCAATACGTCAAGTGAAATCTGAAATGTTAAAATGATTAAGATATTGAACTAGACTGATCCTAAATTGCCTATTGGAGTCCTATTGAAGGTCATCTAGGGTCAATCTCAAAAATATATTGAGAAGTTTAGGAATAGCTTTCTGTCAAAACACAAGACCTAGCTAGTTAGTTAGTTGAAGAAACCCTGACAGAGAAAGACAGAGACAAAAAGAGAGAGGGGGGAGAGTGGGAGAGCGAGATAGACTAACCTACTAAGTTCAGAGGCAGACTGTGGTCTGATGCACAGACAAGCTTTTTCCACAGAACAGATTAGAGCCTCTGCAGAGAGAGAGGTGGGTGGATGGATAAGTAGGACGAAGCTGCTGTGATAGAGCAGACCCTGGTCCCTAACTCCCTGAGCTACTCCACAAAGTCTGAAGGAGAATCCCATAATATATAACACATGACACACACACACAAAATACACTAAAACACAATCATGCGGGTACAGACGTACACGCGAGCACGCGCGCACACACACACACACACACACACACACACACACACACACACACACACACACACACACACACACACACACACACACACACACACACACACACACACACACACACACACACACACACACACACACACACACACACACACACATAAACCCCGAAGCCACACATGGGATTTCATTACTGGAGAGAACTATGGAGCTAGAGAGCATTGAGGATGTTACAGAGATTCCTCCTGTAGGAGTAAGAGATGTCAGAGCGCAGGTGCTTCAAGGCTAACGAATCCAACCAATAGCATCATGGGGCTCCAGAGGCAGCACCCATATGCCCTCTGTTGCAGCTGCATCGCCCAGACCACAACAACCCCTGGATCACCTCTGACATGATGCAGACACATGAACGTTCCAGAGAGATCCATTGAATAGTTGATCATCTAATTTGAGTGGGTTACATTAGAACCACTATTGTGAGGTCAATTCACCTCAACCACTGTAGAAAACAAAGCGATCGCATGGTTAACATTACACTTGTGTTTCCAGGGAAGTGAAGACAAAGGAGCTGCGTGTCGCGCGAATGTAAATAAACAAATACTAATCTGAGCCAGCCTACCCACACAGTATCAACAATGAGCTCTAACCCCTGGCTCACTGGGTCTATCTACCTACAGGCAGGCAGCCACAATCTTGATTGACCGAGAGTCGTCCTGTAGCTCAGTTGGTAGAGCATGGTGCTTGTAACGCCAGGGTAGTGGGTTCGATCCCCGGGACCACCCATACGTAGAATGTATGCACACATGACTGTAAGTCGCTTTGGATAAAAGCGTCTGCTAAATGGCATATATTATAGTATTATTATATTATCCTGTTCTTTCGACCAATTGATTGGTCAACATGTTTAAACATATTTTTCCAGAGACAGACACACCCTATGTGTTTGAATAAAACCAACTACATATGCACTGAGCTTGTCTGATGCTTTAAGCACACAGTATGATTAAATAATTAAGACACACAAATGAAACAATTTCCTCCATTTAGTTTCGTAATTGTTTCTGACTGAAACCCCCTTGGGTTGTGCCGTGGCGGAGATCTTTGTGGGCTATACTCGGCCTTGTCTCAGGATGGTACGTTTGTGGTTGAAGATATCCCTCTAGTGGTGTGGGGCTGTGCTTTGGCAAAGTGGGTGGGGTTTTGGCCCTGTCTGGGGGTGTCATCGGATGGACCACAGTGTCTCCTGACACCTCCTGTCTCCGCCTCCAGTATTTATGCTGCAGTAGTTTATGTGTCGTGGGGCTAGGGTCAGTTTGTTATATCTGGAATACTTCTCCTGTCCTATCCGGTGTCCTGTGTGAATTTAGGTATGCTCGCTCTAATTCTCTCTCTCTTTCTCTCTTTCTTTCTCTCTCTCGGAGGACCTGAGCCCTAGGACCATGCCTCAGGACTACCTGACATAATGACTGCTTGCTGTCCCCAGTCCACCTTGCCGTGCTGCTGCTCCAGTTTCAACTGTTCTGCCTGTGATTATTATTATTTGACCATGCTGTTCATTTCTGAACATTTGAACATCTTGGCCATGTTCTGTTATAATCTCCACCCGGCACAGCCAGAAGACTACTGGCCACCCCACATAGCCTGGTTCCTCTCTAGGTTTCTTCCTAGGTTTTGGCCTTTCTAGGGAGTTTTTCCTAGCCACCGTGCTTCTACACCTGCATTGCTTGCTGTTTGGGGTTTTAGGCTGGGTTTCTGTACAGAACTTTGAGATATCAGCTAATGTATGAAGGGCTATATAAATACATTTGATTTGATTTGAAAAGTTATGTTACTGAAATCCCTCATTTGTTTAGGAAAAATATTCCCTATTCCCTCAACCCTTGCTCTCTTTACATTAAACATGTAAGCATTGCATGCATGTGACCAATAATGGAGGTGGAGAACATAAAAAATAAACTCAAAATGGGTAAATGTTTACTGGTTACTCAGGAGGGAAAGGGGAAATCAGATCTGTGGAAGACATTTGACTTCGTTGTGGAAACTTCTGGAGATCAAGAAAATGGAGGCTGTAGAATAAAGTGTTGTGTAAATATTATGTGTGCCAAACAGTTGCTATTAAGATTACAATATTATTATTATTATTTTCTGACCATTTGGAACAGAGTAAACAACACTCAATAAATAAGTGTACCAGGGAGTCTGTTCTAACGGGAAAAAATATGTACTGTATAAAGCCTTTATTACAGCAGACAGAAACAGTTGCATTGCATTCCTGAATTTCTGTTTATTTCTTGTTTAGGCTAATTAGTCAAAGCTCCCTTTGTTATTTCATTTTAAAACGTAAATGGTTGATTGCATTTCAAAGCATGAATTTCTCGAAAGCTTTGTGATGGCATGAATAGATACAGTAGCCTATATATTGAAATACAGGCCTAAGTTACGGTATTAAGACTAAACAGGATGTTTAGTGTTCCTTGGTGTCCACATCACCAACAAACTAGAATGGTCCAAACACACCAAGACAGTTTCCCCTCAAGAAACTAAAAAAGATTCGGCATGGGTCCTGAGATCCTCAAAAGGTTCTACAGCTGCAACATCGAGAGCATCCTGACTGGTTGCATCACTGCCTGGTACGGCAATTACACGGCCTCCGACCGCAAAGCACTACAGAGGGTAGTACGTACGGCCCAGTACATCACTGGGGCTAAGCTACCTACCATCCAGGTGGTGTCAGAGGAAGGCCCTAAAAATTGTCAAAGACCCCCAGCCACCACAGTCAGACTGTTCTCTCTACTACCGCACGGCAAGCGGTACCGGAGAGCCAAGTCTAGGACATAAAGGCTTCTCAACAGTTTTTACCCCCAAGCCATAAGACTCCTGAACAGGTATTCAAATGGCTACCTGGACTATCTGCATTGTGTGCCCCCACAACCACTCTTTTACGCTGCTGCTACTCTCTGTTTATCATATATGCATAGTTACTTTAACTATACATTCATGTACATACTACCTCAATTGGCCCGACCAACCAGTGCTCCTGCACATTGGCTAAACAGGCTATCTGCATTGTGTCCCGCCACCCAACAACCACCAACCCCTCTTTTACTCTACTTCTACTCTCTGTTCATCATATACGCATAGTCACTTAAACCATATCTACATGTACATACTACCTCAATCAGCCTGACTAACCGCTGTCTGTATGTAGCCTCACTACTATTTTTCACTGTCTTTTTTATGTTGTTTTTATTTCTTTACTTACCGATTGTTCACCTAATACCTTTTTTTGCACTATTGGTTAGAGTCTATAAGTAAGCATTTCACCTGTTGTATTCGGCGCACGTGACAAATAAACTTTGATTTGATGTCAATTTGCACGAGTAGTATCAGAGTCCGCCAAAAACAGTTGGTTATTCTGGCTGGAATTGTTACTCTCCTGCCATGACTAACATGGCAGATTCGGACGGCGGGAAAGTGACAGATCTGGTGTTTTGTGCTTGTGCACATAATTACTTTACCCGACCTCCCCCAGTAAAACTAATCCCGTTTCCACGTCTCTGCTGCTGCTGCCTCCGCCGCATTGTTCTCAATCCCAAAATGCTGGTTAACTTTGCCATTATGCAAATAGCAACATAGAGAAAAACGCCAATTCTACAGCGCACTGAAGATTATGTTTCAGGACCGCGGAAAGGGAACATATCCAATGCTGGATAAAGGGCATTGGTTATAAAATATATATAAATATAAATATATAAATATTAGACTTATTAGTGTTGCACCATTATTTTTTACATAATATAACCATATACAATTTCAGTATGTCTTAGAGTGATGGACAGTGCCATCCCCATGGCCTCTGCAAGGATTAGTCCAATGAGACAATTTCAATTTGCAACTGCTCAACTAAAGAAATCTCGTCAACCAACAGCCTATTGACCAAACAATCGACCAGTGGACTAAATGGGATCAGCCCTAATTAATTAATTTGCTTTGGAGGTACAATGAATTCTATATCCAAGACAGTATGAACACACTCACACACGATGCTTAACATGGCCACTATAGAGCCCCACAGTGGAGGTGTCATAATACCCATAAAACCAAGCGGTCAAACAGGGAAATGGTTCCAGTCGTTTTTTCCACAATCCATTTTTCCCATAAGGGATTTTAGAAACACTTCAAATGAGGGCTGTGTTTCGTGTAGTTGGAACCATTTCCCTGTTTGACCACTAGGTTATATGGGTATTATGACTCATACTGTTGTACTCTATACTTATCATGATGTTTCACCATTACACTGTCACTGACTTTTATAACATGTAAGCCTGTAGTTTCTACTTATATCTGTAAAGAGATTATTCATAGACACTCATTGAGACTCATCAAATGGTCAATCAACTACAAAGACGACCACAAAGGGCCTCCATTAACTAGTTCCCAAAAGCTGGGGGGAGTTGACAGGAAGATGTGCCCTGTTGTGGTTGCTGTGGGTGGTTGGGTCCTGATGATGGACTCATAGGTCTGACAATGTGTACCAACAACACCATTAAGACTCTCTGACTGGTTCAACTCTATTCCAACACATCCTGCTTATTGTTCTCATACACACCATAGGATCGCTATGGGATCGCTGTGTTTGATGCACACTCACTAAATAACATTGGGGTGATCCTGAACATGATGCATGTGCCTGTACATGTACTCAATAAAAACCAACCAAACAGTCAGAGTAAATATGATAATGAAAATGCTTACAGTAAAATTGTATTGTGTGTTCATTAAAGTGTATATTGACTATACTGAAGTATTGATACCATACGCTGAGCACAATGACTATGCTAAACACAGAGTATATATATGGTAGTGAAAATGAGAATACTGAACAAAGCGTACGAAAGACAGAGAGACAGACTGCTTTCTCACAGTAATTAGTGGTTGAGTCAATCAGCTCGGGTCTGTTTGCCTCTGGGTTGTTAACCAATCAAATGAGTCAGCCCGTGAAGAGACACATGTTCACCCTTAAAAAGCCAAGGGCTTCCCAAGAGGTTCCCACACATCTCTCCCCTCTCATCTGAAAACTACACACATATCAATCAATCAAACAATCAATGAATCAATCAAATTGATTTACAAAGCATTTCTCACATCAGCAAGATGTCACAAAGTGCTTATACAGAAACCCATTCTAAATACATTCTCTATGGTATAGCTCCAGATATAATTTCAAATATAGTTTCCTCTTTCTCTTTTTGGATTATACACGAGGCCAGCGTTATTCAAAGATGGCGCAGGAGGGGACGGCTGCCGTTTCATGGCCTTCTAACAAACTATATTATTTTGTTAGTTATTTCAAGTTGCGAGTAACTTATTTGTACATAACGTTGCTGCTACCGTCTCGTATGACCGAAAGTAACTTCTGGACATCAGAACAGCGATTACTCACATCAAACTGGACAATAATTTTTTCTTTAACGAGTCCGACACCAAGGATGTACTGCTTTCTCAGGAACGTGTCCGAATCCCTGTCATTTGCATGAAGAAAAGACAGAGAAAAAGGGGGCGTAGGTCGGACTGCCTTCTGAGAATTTGTAGGGGAGTGAGTAAACCTCCACTACCATCCGTTCTATTGGCCAACGTGAAATCACTTGAAAACAAAATGGATGATATACGATCAAGACTGTCCTACCAACAGTACAATAAAAACTGTAATATCTTGTGTTTCACCGAGTCGTGGCTGAACAACGACACTGATAATATAGAGCTGGCTAGCTTCTCCGTGTTTCGGCAGAACAGAGCAGCTACGTCTGGCAAGACAAGGGACAGGGGTGTGTCTATTTGTTAATAACAGCTGGTGCGCAATGTCTAATATTAAAGAAGGCTCAAGGTATTGCTCGCCTGAGGTAGAGTACCTTATGATAAGCTGTAGACCACACTATTTACCAAGAGAGTTCTCATCTATATTATTCGTAGCCTTCTATTTACCACCAGAAACTGATGCTGGCACAAAGACCACACTCAATGAGCTGTAAAAGGCCATAAGCAAACAAGAAAATGCTCATCCAGGGGACAAAATCCAGGCAAATTTAAATATGTTTTACCTCATTTCTACCAGCATGTCACATGTGCAACCAGAGGGGAAAAAAACTTTAGACCACCTTTACTCCACAGACAGAGACGCATACAAAGCTCTCCATCTCCCTCCATTTGGAAAATGTGACCATAATTCTATCCTCCTGATTCCTGCTTACAAGCAAAAACTAAAGCAAGATGTCATGTTTTGTCATATATTGTCATGTCTTGTCCCTGTGCTTTCTCTTCTATTTGTTTCCCCCTGCTGGTCTTATTAGGTTTCTTTCCCTCTCTCTCTATCCCTCTCTCTCTATCCCTCTCTCTCTCTCTATCGTTTCGTTCCTGCTCCCAGCTGTTCCTCATTCTCCTAACTACCTCGTTTACTCTTTCACACCTGTCCCCTATTTTGCCCTCTGATTAAGTCCCTATTTCTCTCTCTGTTTCTGCTTCTGTCCTTGTCGGATCCTTGTTTGATGTTTGATGTTTGATGTTTGCTGTGCTGTGTTCTTGTTCCGTCCTGTCGTGTTTTTGCCTTCATCAGATGCTGCGTGTGAGCAGGTGTCTCTGTCAGCTACGGCCTGCTCCTACCCGAAGCGACCTGCAGTCTGTGGCCGCTTCTCCTGTTATTCCCCTCTACAGACTAGAGGATTTCTGTTATTCCCCGTTTGGACATTTCCTGTTAAGGATTCAGGATTTGTCGTTTTCTGTTTGGACTTGAATAAACTCTGTTTCTGTTAAGTCGCTTTTGGGTCCTCACTCATACCACCTCAGTCATCGCCTTCATCAATAAGTGCATCGACGACGATGTCCCCACAGTGACCGTACGCACATATCCCAACCAGAAGCCATGGAATACAGGCAACATCCGCACCGAGCTAAAGGCTAGAGCTTCCACTTTCAAGGAGCGGGACACTAATCCAGATGATTTTAAGAAAACAGGCAAAGCGTCAATACAGATTAAGATTGAGTCCTACTACACTGGCTCTGACGCTCGTCGGATGTGGAGGGCTTGAAAACTATTACGGACTACAAAGGGAAACCCAGCCACGAGCTGCCCAGTGAAGCGAGCCTAACAGACGAGCATGCATAAGAGCACCAGCTGTTCCAGACGACTATGTGATAATGCTCTCGGTAGCCATTGTGAGCAAGACCTTTAAACAGGTCAACATTCACAAAGCTGCGGGGCCAGATGGATTACCAGGACATGTACTCAAAGCATGCGCGGACCAACTGGTAAGTGTCTTTACTGACATGTTCAACCTCTCCCTGACCGAGACTATAATAGCTACATGTTTCAAGCAGACCACCATAGTCCCTGTGCCAAAGGAAGCGAATGTAACCTGCATAAATGATTACCGCCCTGTAGCAGTCACGTCGGTAGCCATGAAGTGCTTTGAAAGGCTGGTCATGACTCACATCAACAGTATCATCCTGGACACCCTAGACCCACTCTAATTTGTTTACCACCCCAACAGATCCACAGATGACGCAATCTCAATCGCACTCCACACTGCCCTTTCCCAGGAACACCTATGTGAGAATGTTGTTCACCTATGTGAGAATGCTATTCATTGACTACAGCTCAGCGTTCAACACCATAGTGCCCACAAAGCTCATCACTAAGCTAAGGATCCTGGGACTAAACACCTCCCTCTGCAACTGGATCCTGGACTTCTTGAGGGACCGTCCCCAGGTGGTAAGGGCAGAAAACAACATGTCTGCCACACTGATCCTCAACACTGGGGCCCCTCAGGGGAGCGTGCTTATTCCCCTCCTGTACTCCCTGTTCACCCATGACTGTGTGGCCAAATATGACTCCAACACCATCATTAAGTTTGCTGATGACACAACAGTGGTAGGCCTGATAAATGACAACAATGAGACAGCCTATAGGGAGGAGGTCAGAGACCTGGTAGTGTGGTGCCACAACAACAACCTCTCCTTCAATGTGAGCAAGACAAACGAGCTGATCGTGGAATACAGGAAAAGGCTGGCTGAACAGGTCCCCCATTAACATCGACAGGGCAGTAGTGGAGCGAGTCAAGATGTTCAAGTTATATATATATATATGCCATTTAGTGGACGCTTTTATCCAAAGCGACTTACAGTCATGTGTGCATACATAAGTTCCTTGGTGTCCATATCACCAACGGGCTATCATGGTCCAAACACACCAAGACATTAGTGAGGGCACGACAACACCTTTTCCCCCTCAGGAGACTGAAAAGATTTGGCATGAATCCCTAGATCTTTAAAATGTTCTACAACTGCACCATCGGCAGCATCCTGACCAGTTGCACCACCGCCAGGTATGTTAACTGCTCGGCATCTGACCATAAGGTGCTACAGAGGGTAGTCGTATTGCCCAGTACATCACTGGGGCCAAGCTTCCTGCCATCCAGGACCTATATACTAGGCGGTGTCAGAGGACAGCCCAAAATATTGTCAAAGACTCCAGTCACCCAACTCATAGACTTCTCTCTGCTACCGCACAGCAAGCGGTACCGGAGCACCAAGTCTAGGACCAAAATGCTCATTAACAGCTTCTACCCCCAAGCCATAAGACTGCTGAACAATGAATCAAATGGCCACCCGGACTATTTACATTGACCCCAATTTTATTGAGAAAGATCATTTGAAAAATAAATAAAATATTATGGAGTAAATGCATGTATTGGTTTATTTTAATTTTGATGAGAGATTAAAATTGAATGAATAGAAGGTTATTTGTTTATGTAAAAACATAAATGTAATGATTTTAAGGTTGTGTCATTACATGAAAAAATGGGGTGCCCATAAATTCTGTATGAAAAAATTGTGATCCCCATAAATTCTGGCTGACAAAAATGGGGTCCCCGCAGAAAAAGTTTGAATTCCACTGCACTAGGCTATACTTACTCTTATTCAATCACTAGGCAACCGTGGCTTTTGGTCATGGTCCAAATCACTTGATTGGACTGATTATCTCAACTCCTGAACCGGGAATAGAGAGCATATCAGTTTAGTTCAGACCAGACGTATTAGATCAGGTGATGCCTCCCTGTACAGGATGGATAGGAACAGATGGTTACACTGTGACCACTTGGCTTTCTGCTGTGTAGAGTCCGACTCCATCCTCAAGGCTATGAGTAGAGCAGAGCGCTTGCTCAGTGAGTGAGCCTGTGCGAGAGAAAGAGAGAGGCCTGTACGCCTGCTCTGATGAGGAAACACATAATCTAACAGAGCCATAATGGGAGACTGGGCAAACACAGGCCACAAAAACAGAGGCTGTCATACTGTGGTAGTTCAAAACGACCCTCACGCCCTAAAAAACAAGACATTATTGTTCAAAGCTCCATGGAGAAAAACCGTACAGCTCAGCGGGACTGGTTGGAAACTATTAGCCTATTTACCACACAGCATATATAATTATACCGTTGTGTATGGGGTGTATGTGACTCAGCACTCAACGCTGGCCACACGGTTCTGCTCCAGCTCCAAGGCGTGGAGCCTCCTGTCTGCTCTGGTCTGGTAGCCCAGCTGATACCGCCTGGCGCAACGGTCAGGAGTGGGCTGACAGAGACTCAGCTCATGCTCTTTAGGTACATTCCTCTGACTTGAAATGAAAACCAGCAACCCCAAAACCAAAGTGTTCCCAGCATTATATGTCATTCAACTGTGCTCTCCCCAAACACCAACAAATACACTGTGGCCAAGGTAACGGGACACATCCCAAAAAGCCCTTCCACCGCCGAAGATCGTGGGAGCCTGAGAAGGAGGCTTGGCTGAGTGCACTGCTGTGATGTCTAACGGTCCACCACACTCCTCCCTCATTCCTATGACAACTACCAGTAGTAATGTATGCTTTCTGTCGTGATTTAGGCCAGTCAAATGTGGAAAAACAAACAGTCACAGACAGCAGCATGGAGTAATAATTCCGAGACAATAATCTGAGGTGTAATGTATAATATAACTGAAAGGTCTACAGAAAGGTCTGTCTGAGAACACGTTTATATTGTTGCTTCCAAAGCAAATTTTTTCTATGCTTTCCCCTGAAGGCCATAAATCCACAGACCATTTTACTTTCATCCTGTCTCTTTGTCTGCTCCTGGCTCCTAGCGATCATACACAAATATATTGTATTGCACCTCTCTCAACCCAACATAGCTCTCTGGGGGTATTTGTGGCAACACAGGCATGCTGCAAAATAGAAAAAAAGGAGATTGAAAAAATAAGTAGCCAACAGGAAGCACAGCTATGACCTCTGTGTTGCCTGTGTTGGCTCTGGCCTGTGGGGCTTTCTGTGTTGCTATTGTCATTGAGTTCAGTGTTTTAGTCATGTTTTTCAATAGCTTGCATCTCATGTCGATAGTGTCTGTAACCTCTGGAGCTCTGACACTGGGGCCTGGTCTCTAGGGTAAAAACAGCTTTTTTTGCTGCTGAATACCAGGATCCAGTTTCCCTGGCAGGAGTGAAAAGCATAGACAGGGCATGGCACAGTATGGCATGTTGCTACACTGCATACCCAGTGACTCCCCCTGGCTAGTGTAGCTAGTTAATGAAATGATCTGCTCTGAGAAACATCAATCAGGTCACCTGTGCGGTTTTTGCTTCCACAGTGCTGGATTGGACAGCATCACTATACTTGTACCTGCTGAATATAGACAGAGCCAATGACTTACACTTGAAACCAGTGCTACGATGAATCTAGAAATAACCTGGGTCTAGACCTCAGGCCAGTGGGGCAGCCAGGCACAGGGCCAGCTGCAGCTTCTGTGGCCTGCTGCAGCTTCTGATTGGCCATATGGCCGGCAGCTTCCTGGTGAGAGGTCATTGGAGACCACTCTTCAGAGGAAGGAATCACCAGAAAGTGTCACTGCCCCACATCAAGATATCCATCACTGGAATAGACAGCATAGCACAGACACATTATATGCCGTTAAGTACCTGATTGGAGGGGCCAGATCCCTCTATGTAACCACTAATCATCTTAAAACTCTAACCTCCAAGAGCCCCTGAGTTTCCCCCTTTTAAATGCTACTCCTACACTTTACGGTCAAAGGAAAGGAAATTAAATATGAAATTACTCCTGTCATTCCTGTTTTAGAAGGTTGTTAGGTAACAGAAGACACTGTGGTGTCAGAGGAGCCTGAGGCCAGAGGGGGCCTGGGGGTCAGAGTTCAGGACAGTACCTGATATCCCTGATGACTGGCGGCAGGCAGGGGAAACCCCTGCATGTGCAGCGGGGAGCAAGAAGCTGGCATTTACCAGGTTCAGAATGATCCTATCTGACTGTTATTAATCAAAAGAGACCAACCATCTGACAAATAAACCCTCACTTTGCCATCAGGAAAACTACTTGTCCCTGAGGGACTTAATGTGTATGTGTGTGTGTGGGAAAAAAGGGAGGTTAACACTATAGCTTCTCTCACTAATTAACATCACTCATCCTGAGCCGCACAGCTCATTTTGGTCATTAGTACTGGATCGTCCTTTAGCATACTAAGAAAACATAATTGAGGGCATTTCTTTTCTCCACTGTAATTAACCAGTACTCTTATTTTCTCCGATCCAATGGAGCGTCATGGCGAAGTCTCAGTCTGTGTGACTGACTGGCTGATCTAAATGGAACCGTCTCTATTTATGGACTACAGCAAGAACAAGAACATTTGTACTACTAAACAGCATACTCTCGCATTTATTTCAAATAAGACCACTCTCCTGGCACAGACTTGTTGAATCAACGTTTTTTCAACGTAAGTTGTCAACGTATTGTAACGTGGAATCTATGTGGAAAATACATTGGATTTGCAAAAAGGTGACATTTTAAACCACAGGATTATGTAGTCGTAGTAACCAATTTTCAACATAGACACATCTTGTATAAAATATGTTGAATTTGTAGTTTTGAAACAACGGCAGATCTTCAATGTTATATCCGCTATCAAAAAAAGAATAACAATAGGAAGGGCAGCATCTCCGGCTGGAGAGTTAATCTATCTACAGCTACCCCTTGGCCTCCCATCCATGGTTTTAACCAAGCCCAGCAGCCCTGGCCTTGGTTAAAACTACTACCAATGTGCTATCATAAGAATTATTATTGAGATCTCACTGTTGCTACTGAAGTCATTACAAACTGTAGGTTTAACAAAGCAAATAAAATGTAACCATACTCTATTAGTCATATATAATCAATTATACTATTTAGGCCTATAATATTATAGCATTTGTGAAGTCATCAACTGCTATTGTTTCAATCAACCCAGGGTTCAACTAAAAGTAGACAATAAATATAGGCCTATTGTTTCAATCAACCCAGGGTTCAACTAAAAGTAGACAATAAATATAGGCCTATTGTTTCAAGCTTTGGTTGATTTAAAATGTATTTTTCAAGTTAATAATTCATATGTTGGATTCACGTCTCCATCTCAACCAAAAACTGAAGTTAAAGAATAGGACTAAATCTAATCTAATTTGATTTAAACTGCATTTAAAGTTTGATTTGATTTAGTCCTATTCTTTAACTTCGATTTTTGGTTGAGATGGAGACGTGAATCCAAGATATCAATTGTATTTTGTAGAAAAACTGGATGTTGAATTGTGTTTGGTTGTCAACACAACCAAATATAAACATTTCAAGGAGATCTTCTGCTTTAATTCCAGTTTGTCTACACATTAATATTTGATATGTTGGATTCACATCTCCATCTCTACCAAAAAGTTCAAGAATAAGGACTAAATCAAACCGAACTTTAAATGCACTTTAAATAAAGTTTGATTTGATTCCGTCCTATTTTTAACTTTGATGTTTGGTTGAGATGGAGACATGAATCCAACAAATAAATTATTATTTTGTAGACAAAGTTAAATTAAAACCAGACTTAGTCAGTGACAAAAAATATAAATCTCCTTAAAATGTTGATATTTGGTTGCGTTGACAACCAAACACAATTCAATATCACCTTTGCAGTACAGTCAACAAGTTAACAAATTCAACCGGACAAAAGCTTCGTCAATAGAAAAGGAGAAACAAGAAATGCGCGCTCCCGATCACACGCTGGACTCATGTCTGGAAATGTCCACTGTCCACTCATTGAAAGTGCTGTATCTCCCTAATTTGTCAGAGTAAAAAAACTGAAACAAGGCCTACAGACTGGCCACATGTAGAAGAAGCCAAAGAGATTGTGAACTGGGTCCTAAGTCTTTGTATGGTGGATAGGCTTTCAATGGAGAAACAGCATTTCAAAATAATAGTACTTCCTGGATGGATTTTCATCAGGTTTTCGCCTGCCATATCAGTTCTGATATACTCACAGACATTATTTTAACAGTTTTGGAAATGTACCAATTATATGCATATCCTAGCTTCTGGGCCTGAGTAGCAGGCAGTTTAATTTGGGCATGCATTTCATCGCAAATTCCAAATGCTGCCCCCTAGTGAAGTTAAATGTTGATGTTTGGTTGCGTTGTCAATTACTTTGGTAATACAGTAAATAACCTAACGTTAAGGCTACATTACAAACAAATGTAACAGTATTTATTCAACCTAAAGTGAATAACACATCCATGGCCACATTTTGAGGTTACTGTAACTATTAATGTCTTCTTATGCAATTATAGAAAGTGTGCATGTTCAACATAGCATGCAAAGTTCGTAGATCTGTGGAGATTTTCACAATTGCTATAATAATCAGTGTAGAATTTCGACCAGCATTGATCACTTGAACTATGTATTTTTAATGAAAATCTCAACTACAATCCAGGTCATTTGGTTGTGCTATTAGATGAAGCACAGTGATAACACATTAAGTTATTGTACAAATACAAAATATCTGACATTGTATTCCCATTTGAACTTTGTTGTGCTTTTAAATGCTTGAAAGCGCAGTGATAACATACTTAGATTACAACTAAAAAATCAGACGTTGTTTGGAATATGGTTGTGCTTTTAGATGGTTGATAGTGTAGTGATAAATAAATGCAATGTATCACTATGCTATCAAGCATCTAAAAGTACAACCAAATTCCAAACAATGTCTGATTTTTGATTTAGTTGTAATCTAAGTATGTTATCTCTGCACTTTTTGACCCCCCTTTTTCATCATATCCAATTACGATCTTGTCTCATCGCTGCAACTCGGAAGAGGCGAAGGTTGAGTCATGCGTCCTCCGAAACATGACCCGCCAAATCGCGCTCCTTAACACTCGCCAGCTTAACCCGGAAGCCAGTCGTACCAATGTGTCAGAGGAAACACCGTTCAACTGACGAACGAAGTCAGCCTGAAGGAGTCGCTACAACGCGATGAGCCAAGTAAAGCCACTCTGGAGGCAGCATAGTTATAATTCAATAAACTCCTGGCTTTTTTTGGAGAGGATGAATAAAGGTTGAATTCTCATTCTCATCAACCAAATATTACCCACATTTCCACGTTGAAATGAGGTGGTGTGCCCAGTGGGCAGTGTCGAACTGTAGACTAATTTATGCATGTGAGACGAGTCTCTAACATGTCAATAGGATAAATGACCTTGATACCTGAGACAGCGAATAGTCTTTTGTCAGGCTTTGGTGTCTGTAAGAACTACGCTTTCCATGGTGGCGTTACTAGGTTACCACTGTTTTCCCTCTATGTGCTCCCCAAGCCTCTGTTATTCCAGATTTTCTGCTAGGGTGTTGCTCTGTGGGCTGAATAAGGGAGAAGGAAACAAGGGGAATAGACAGGAAACTGATCCTGACATCCACATTTCATCCCCAGGATCAAGGTCAAAGGTGACAGTCATGCAACTGATGGGAATAATAGAGAACGTGGGAAGGTGAGGAACAGGGTTTCAGATGTTAGAGCATGTGAGCGCAAACTATTTCACAATTACCGCTAACCTGGAATCTGACCAATGATCTGTGTGGTCTAGAATTACAGACTTATGTAAGAGACACTGTACTCTGAAGCTTTCAGTTGATAACTGTTATGTCCATCTCTGTGCTTTCATCCCCCCAACCCAAACTCACTAACACAGACACACAACGCAAGAGGACTCTGCCATGAGAAGCCCATTTGATGGCAGTCAGCTTCCAGTGAAGCAGCAGATATGAGAACAACATCCACAACAGAGGCAGTGAGCAGTAAGTCAGCTCAGCCCAGATTCTGTCAGAAGGCACCTTGGCCCCAGCCTCCCTGTGGGAACATGATCAGTAGTGATTGGGGACTCAATTACAGTCTGCCACAGCACACACTATGACTACAGAGAGCCTGGAAGCAAATAATATATAATAATTCAATATATCCTCTGAACAGCCACCTCATTCACTTCCTTTTGGGTTCATCAGACAAAAACAGTTCCCTGTGAAACCCATACTGAGACACTTAACCTCATTGGACATTCTTAACCCAGTTTGAACTCTGCTGCTGTCATCATACCTGCCTGGCTGGCTGGGACAAAAACAGAGGACACGTTTAGACTTGGCCGCTACAACACTGCTCTCTAGTGGTTCATGTCCCTTAATATGGTAGTCACAGACTAATAGTAAACTGTGCTCACTGCTGTTAATATAATAATATATAATAATATATGCCATTTAGCAGACGCTTTTATCCAAAGCGACTTACAGTCATGTGTGCATACATTCTACGTATGTTGAGTGTAGAGTTTATCTTAATACAGTAGATACCACATGTCAAAGTAAAACAGGAATGTGATGCCTCATTTTCAGGTAATGTGGTCCTATGATAATGTGGTCCTCTGTAGCTATGTGGTCCTCTGTAGCTGTGTAGTCCTATGTATCTCACTTGGTAGAGCATGGCTCTTGCAATACCAGGATAGTGGGTTTGATTCCTGGGACTGCCCACATGCAAAACAAAAATGTCTGTAAGTCACGTTAAAGTGGCTGATAAATAGCATATATTAATATGGGAGTCCTAGAGGAAGACCTCTGTAGAGAAAATACCTGCGGATGCACACAATGTTGCTTCAGTTTTATCCATAGTGCAACTGCGTAACAATACAGTATGGGGAAGTTTGGAGTAATGGATGTTGTCACATTTGGTGACCTGAAGGAATGTTTGGTCTTTTTTCACATGGATATAAGATGGTTCAAGATGGAGATGACAGAGAGGGCTGCCTCGCTTCTAGTTCATAGAAAACTTTGTAGTATTTTGTTTTATTATGTATTATTGCTTACACTGTTAACCCAGAAAATGTGTTATTACATACAGCCGGGAAGAACTATTGGATATCTGAGCAGCCGTAACTCACCAGCACCACCAGCATTATGCCCAGGAATACGACTTTCCCGAAGCGGATCCTTTGTTAGCACCACCCAGGGCAATTGAACTGATTCCAGAGGCCGCCCCAAAACAATGCTGGCAGAGAAGAGGAATTCGGAGTGGTCTTCTAGTCAGACTTAGGAGGCGCGCACACCAACCACTGCTTCCGAGTATATTACACACTAATGTTCAGTCCCTGGATAACAAGGTTGATGAGATCAGGGCAAGGGTTTCTTTCCAGAAAGACATCAGGGATTGTAACATAATCTGTTTCACAGAAACATGGCTCTCACGGGATATACTGTCAGACTCGGTCCAGCCATCTGGATTCTCAGTTCATCGCACCGACAGGAATACACATCTCTCCGGGAAGAATGGCGGGGGGGTATATTTCATGATTAACGACTTATGGTGTATTTGCAATAACATACAGGAACTCAAGTCCTTTTGTTCCCCGGACCTAGAATACCTCACAATCAAATGCAGACCGTATTATCTCCCAAGAGGATTCTCTTCGGTTATTGTCACAGTCGTGTATATCCCCCCTCAAGCCGATACCACGATGACCCTCAAGGAACTTCAATGGACTTGAAACCATATATCCTGAGGCTGCATTTATTGTAGCTGGGGATTTTAACAAAGCAAATTTGAGGAAAAGGCTACCTAAATTATATCAGCATATCGACTGTAGTACTCGCGCAAGAAAACCACTCAACTTCTGGGATGCATACAAGGCCCTAGTCAAACTAGTCAGTTTTACGAGGGTATGTTTGGCAATGTGAGTGAAGGAGGCATTGTTACGAAATAGGAAGCCGATTTAATTTTGGATTGGAGATGTTTAATGAGTCTGGAAGGAGAGTTTACAGTCTAGCCAGACACCTGGGTATTTGTAGATGTCCACAGATTCTATGTCAGAACCGTCCAGATTAGTGCTGTTAGTTGGGCAGGCGGGTACGGGCAGCGATCGGTTGAACAGCAAGCATTTAGTTTTACTAGCATTTAAGAGCAGCTGACGGCAACGGAAGGAGTGTTGTATGGCATTGAAGCTCGTTTGGAGGTTTGTTAACACAGTGTCCAAAGAAGGGCCAGATGTATACAGAATGGTGTCGTCTGCGTAGAGGTGGATCAGTGAATCACCCGCAGCAAAAGCAACATTGTTGATATATACAGAGAAAAGAGTCGGTCTGAGAATTGAACGCTGTGGTACCCCCATAGAGGATGCCAGATGTCCGGACAACAGGCCCTCCGATTTGACACACTGAACTCTGTCTGAGAAGTAGTTGGTGAACCAGGCGAGGCAGTTATTTGAGAAACCAAGGCTGTTGAGTCTGGCGATAAGAATGTGGTGATTGACAGAGTCAAAAGCCTTGGCCAGGTCGATGAAGACGGCTGCACAGTACTGTCTTTTATCGATGGCGGTTATGATATCGTTTAGTACCTTGAGCGTGGCTGAGGTGCACCCGTGACCAGCTCGGAAACCGTACTGCACAGCGGGAGAAGGTACAGTGGGATTCGAAATGGTCAGTGATCTGTTTGTTAACTTGGCTTTCAAAGAATTTAGAAAGGCAGGGCATGATGGATATAGGTCTGTAACAGTTTGAAGAGGGGGATGACCGCGGCAGCTTTCCAATCTTTAGGGATCTCGAACGATACGAAAGAGAGTTTGAACAGACTGGTAATAGGGGTTGCAACAATGGCGGCGGATCATTTTAGAAAGACGGATCCAGATTGTCTAGCCCAGCTGACGTGTATGGGTCCAGGTTTTGCAGCTCTTTCAGAACATCTGCTATCTGGATTTAGGTGAAGGAGAAGCAGGGGAGACTTGGGAAAGTAGCTGTGGTGGGTGAGGAGCTGTTGGCCGGGGTTGGGGTAGCCAGGAGGAAAGCATGGCCAGCCGTAGAGAAATGCTTATTGAAATTCTCAATTATTGTGGATTTATTAGTGGTGACAGTGTTTCCTAGCCTCGGTGCAGTGGGCAACTGGGAGGAGGTGCTCTTATTCTCCATGGACTTTACAGTGTCCCAAAACATTTTGGAGTTAGAGCTACAGGATGCAAATTTCTGTTTGAAAAAACTAGCCTTTGCTTTCCTAACTGACTGCATGTATTGGTTCCTGACTTCCCTGAAAAGTTGCATATCGCGGGGACTATTCAATGCTAGTGCAGTATGCCACAGGATGTTATTGTGCTGGTTGAGGGCAGTCAGGTCTGGAGAGAACCAAGGGCTATATCTGTTCTTATTTCTACATGTTTTGAAAGGGGCATGCTTATTTAAGATGGTGAGGAAATTACTTTTAAGGAACGACCAGGCATCCTCTACTGACGGGATGAGGTCAATATCCTTCCAGGATACCCGGGCCAGGTCGATTAGAAAGGCCTGCTCGCAGAAGTGTTTTAGGGAGTGTTTGACAGTGATGAGGGGTGGTCGTTTGACTGTGGACCCATAGCGGATGCAGGCAATGAGGCAGTGATCGCTGAGATCCTGTTTGAAAACAGCAGAGGTGTATTTGGAGGGCAAGTTGGTCAGGATAATATCTATGAAGGTGCCCATGTTTACGGATTTAGGGTTGTACCTGGTGGGTTTCTTGATCATTTGTGTGAGATTTAGGGCATATAGCTTAGATTGTAGGACTGCTAGGGTGTTAAGCATATCTCAGTTTAGGTCATCTAACAGAACAAACTCTGAAGATAGATGGGGGGGCAATCAATTCACATTTGGTGTCCAGGGCACAGCTGGGAGCTGAGGGGGGACTATAACAGGCAGCAACAGTGAGATACCTATTTCTGTAGAAATTCATTTTTAAAAGTAGAAGCTCGAACTGTTTGGGCAATGACCTGGGAAGTAAGACAGAACTTTGCAAGCTATCTCTGCAGTGAATTGCAATTCATCCCCCTTTGGCAGTTCTATCGTGATGGCAAATGTTGTAGTTGGGGATGGAAATCTCAGAATTTTTAGTGGCCTTCCTAAGACGGGATTCAGACACGGCAAGGACATCAGGGTTGGCGGAGTGTGCTAAAGCAGTGAGTAAAACCATGGCTTTTTCGGTAACAGAGGTCAACAAATGAGAGCGCCTGGGGACAAGCAGGGCCTGGGTTAACCTCCACATCACCAGAGGAACAGAGGAGGAGTAGGATGAGGGTACGGCTAAAGCCTATCAAAACTGGTCATCTAGTGCGTTGGGGACAGAGAATGAAAGGAGCAGATTTCTGGACGTGGTAGGATAGATTCAGGGCATAATATACACAGTATGGTAGGGTGCGGGTACAGTGGAGGTATCCTAGGCATTGAGTGGCGATAAGAGAGGTTGAATCTCTGGACGCACTAGTTATGCTGGGTGAGGTCACCCCATGTGTAGGAGGTGGGACAAAAGAGGTATCTAAGGCATGTTGAGTGGGACTAGGGGCTCCGCAGTGAAATAACACAATGATAACTATCCTGAACAACAGTATACAAGGCATATTGACATTAGAGAAAGACATAAAGCGAGGCATAAAGCAATCACGGGTGCTGATTGGGAGAGCTAGCTAAGACAACAATGGGTAAGACAACAACAGCTAATTAGCTAAGACAACAACAACAGGTCAAATGGTGATGAATGGGCAGAGAGGGTCAGTTAACCACACACAGGGCCTGAGTTCGAGGCTGGGGCCGTCAGATAAACAAAATAAACAAACTGGAGTACCGTGATTAATGAACAGTCCAGCAGGCATCATCTATATAGCCAATGATCATAGGGTCCAGTGAACAGCAATAGATGAAACAGGGAAGCCGCTAGGTAGTCGTTACTACGCTAGCAAGCGGGAGACACGACATTCAAAAAAAGTTAGCAGGCAGGAGCTAGTAGAAGTGTCTGCTCTGACGTCCGGCAAAGGCCGGTTGAGGGCACAACGGATGGAATTACGTCGGCAGACCAGTCGTGATGGAACGGCAGGGCTCCGTGTCGACAAAGGGTCCAGCCAGCTGTCAAAATAGGTATTGTAAATGAAGTAATTTTGTTTGCTAGCCGGGAGATGAGCATGGCTCGCGGATAACTGGTGCTAGCTTCGGGACTATGGCGTTAGCCACAATAGCCACTCGATAACAGCTAGCTAGCAGCGATGATCCGTTGCAAAGGTCCAGAACTTACAGCAAGAATCCGGTGGTGTAGTGGATTCTAGTCGTGTTAGTGAAGAGTCCGGGAGGCATCAGCTGTGTAGCCGAGTGATCATAGGGTCCACTGAGCAGGCCGGGAGATGGAATCAAGGCTAGCTTTGGGGCTGGGCCACTCGGTGGCAGCTAGCTAGCTGCGATGATCAGGAGCAATAGTCCAGGGCTTATGGCAGGAATCCGGTGTTGTAGTGGAGAAAAACAGTCCGATATGCTCAGGGTTGATAACGCGCTGTGCAGACTGACAGGCTGGCAAGTATTATCCAGCGTCTGGTGTCTGTGCTAAAGGTAAAGGCCACTAGCAGTGGCTAACAATTACTAAATAGCTAGTAGCTAATTAGCTGGTTAACTTCAGATGGCAAGTTTCTGATGGAGGTTCTGGCTATAAGGTCTAAAAATAGCAGATCCTTATCACATTGGGTGAGGCGGGTTGCCGGAAGGTATATTTAATTTAAAAATGGAAAAAGAGATTGAAAATATATTGAAATCTTTACAAAAAATATGAAAAATACCAAATTTACAGGGAAGAACGACAAACAATGTCTGTACTGCTCGCCATCTTGGAAAAACTACCTGCCCTCCAGGGCACCTACAGCACCCAATGTCACAGGAAGGCCAAAAAGATCATCAAGGACAACAACCACCCGAGCCACTGCCTGTTCACCCCGTTATCATCCAGAAGGCGAGGTCAGTACAGGTGCATCAAAGCTGGGACAGAGAGTTTGAAAAACAGCTTCTACCTCAAGGCCATCACTGTTAAATAGCCATCACTAGCACAGATAGTCTGCTGCCTACATACACAGACTTGACATTATTGGCCACTTTAATCATGTTTACATATCTTGCATTACTAATCTCATATGTATATACTGTATTCTATACTATCTACTGTATCTTAGTCTATGCCGCTCTGATGTTGCTTTTCCATATATTTATATATTCTAAATTCCATTCCTTTACTTAGATTTGTGTGTATTAGGTATTTGTTGTGAAATTGTTAGATATTACTTGTTAGATATTGCTGCACTGTCGGAACTAGAAGCACAAGCATTTCGCTACACCTGCAACAACATCTGCTAAACACGTGTATGTGACCAATAAAATTTGATTTGATTTAGATACATCCTCTAGGTGGCAGTGTTTCCCCATAATGTGAGGTGGGTAGCAGAGACCGCATTAGTACAGTATGAGAAGAGGTTATTCACGGCACCTATCCAAACTCATGTGATGCTTGAATTTAAAGCCTTGCCATTATTGTTTTGACTCTTAGATGCAGATAACTCTGGTTAAGTGATATATGATGCCTGCCTACATACCATGAGAGGGTTAAACCAATCTATAAGAACACCTAATGGGGCTCCTGAGTGGCGCAGCCATCTAAGACACTGCATCTCAGTGCAAGAGGTGTCACCACAGTCCCTGGTTTGAATTCAGGCTGTATCACATCTGGCCGTGAATGGGAGTCCCATAGTGTGGCACACACGTTGTCCGGGGTAGGCCGTCATTGTAAATAAGAATTTGTTCTTAGCTGACTTGCCCAGTTAAATAAAGGTTCAATAGAAAATGTAAAAATATATAAATAAAATACAGAGACAATGTCAGAACTGTCTCAGGACAGATAACACAGCAAAGAGACTTTTATTTTTCTGGTAACACATAAGCAACCACACAAGCAAAGGCATTTGTCAGTAAGTGAATTGGGTCAAACAGGAGTGGTGTGGTGCACGGGGGTGCACGGGGGGAGTTCACTGAATTGAAACTGTAAAGAGGTCAGCAGAGTGGTTGTGCCCCAGTGTCTCTGTGCCCTCCTATTCCACAGCGCTTGGCTGGGCTCCAGCCGCCAGGCTCCAAGCCCCAGGCTCCAGGCTGCAGCCCCAGAGGGCCAGAGAACAGACCCTTCTCTCAGTGGTCCCTGGTGGGGGGGCAGCAGGTACATTAGGAGGGGAGGAGGAGGCCCCCCTCTGCTCTTCTGCAAGGTTCACAAAGCCTGAATGGCCACCAGGCCTGGGGCCTTCAATAGTGCCACACAGAGGGCCCACAGGAGCCCCAGTGAACCCCCTCCGTCTCTCCCTAGCCCACAACAAACCAACAAGAGAATTGGAATTTCGGTTTACTTCCTGAATTGACTGGAATTTTAACTGAATCGAGCCCAAGCCTACTATTTACATTTGAATCAATTAGCCAGTGACTTACAGTTAGTGCATTCATCTTAAGATAGCTAGATATGACAACCACACATCACAGGCATAGTAAGTACACTTTTCCTCAATAAAGTAGTTATCAGCAAAGGTGTGATGGGGGGTCAAGTACAAGTGATGATTCAGGAGTTGTATTTGTTTTTATTTTATTTATTTTTGGGGGGGGGTCGAGGTGAGGAGGTGGATTATTTAAGATACTCTTTAAAGAGGTAGGGTTTCATGTGCTTTTGGAAGATGGGCAGGGACTTTCCTGTCCGAACCTCAGGGGGAAGCTGGTTCCACCATTGGGGTACCAGAATAGAGAGGAGCTTGAAGAGGGCTGAGGGGAGCTGGCCTCCCATAGGGAAGGAAAGGAAAGGGGGATACCTAAACAGTTGAACTGAATGCATTCAACTGAAATGTGTCTTCCACATTTAAACCAACCCCTCAGAGAGGTGCAGGGGGCTGCCTTAATCGACATCCGGTGGGAGGGCCAATGTGTGTTGATACAGTATTAGTTATAGACAACCACTAAACAAACAAATTAGCACACACAATAACTGGAGTGGATTGAATGCTATTGGTATTATACAAAACATGGTTTCTGTGGTTCTTTAGGGGAGACCACACCAACCCCCACCAGCACTCCCAGCCCAAAGCGATTCAAAAAAACACTCTCCGCTGGCTCCAACACCCCTTCATGGCCAGTGAATTCAACAAGAATAGAAAAAAACCAGTTGAATTGGCTGAAAGGGGGACAAAACAGAGTGTGTGTGTGTGTGTGTGTGTGTGTGTGTGTGTGTGTGTGTGTGTGTGTGTGTGTGTGTGTGTGTGTGTGTGTGTGTGTGTGTGTGTGTGTGTGTGTGTGTGTGTGTGTGTGTGTGCGTGCGCGCGTGCGTGCGTGTGTGTGTGTGTGTGTGTGTGTGCGTGTTTGTGTGTGTGTTTGAACGCTTGTTTCTACATGTGTGTTTTTAGGAAGGTGCTTCTCCAAAGTTTCCAATGTAATTTTCATGAGAATGGCCTCTAGAATTTTATAAATGAACACACTATACTCCAAAGGTCTAGGGACATGCTCCCAATATCCATGGCATCCAAATGTCTATAGGCCCCCTGGTTAAACTCATTATCCCCATGCACCCTCGCTGGTTTGAAACCTCTTACACCAGACATTCGTGGACTCTTCTAGGTCCTCAAAACCAGAATCCATGCCCTCAGATGTCAATAAGGGCTTGACCAGGATATCTGATTTGTTTTTAACCTGGTTGAATGTGTTTTTATGTTAGCATCAATTACTTGAATTTCTCTTAATGGGATAGAAAAGAGTCATGTGACTTGCCTTAATGTGTATTGACATCATGTGTTAAAGATTCAGAAGAACCTCTCTCTTTTAATGGGCAACAAGACCTGTATAGAGAACGTAACAGAAAGGCTAAGCCCATTATTTATTTATTTTTTATTTCACCTTTATTTAACCAGGTAGGCCAGTAGTTGAGAACAAGTTCTCATTTACAATTGCGACCTGGCCAAGATAAAGCAAAGCAGTGCAACAAAAACAACAAAGAGTTACACATAAACAAAAGTACAGTCAATGACACAATAGAATGAATTTAAAATGTTTTAATTAAGTATCACAGACACAGATGTAGACCAATAGAAAGGGTCCATTCCTACCTCTCCACCACATCCTCCCCGCTCCAGCAGGTGAAGTCATCCACCACCATCTCACTCTCACAAAGCATCTCTGGCAACGCAGAGAAGAAGGACCTGTAGCGTTGGATATAGCCCATAAACTCTCTGAGGTAGAGGAGAGAGCGAGGAAAAGGGAGACAGAGAAGGGAGAGGGAAGAAAGAGAGAGGGTGGGGGGGTGCTGATCATAACCGCAATATCATAGAATCGAATGTATATTCATTGAGGTGTCCTTCAGACAGTATTCACACCCCTTGACTTTTTCCACATTTTGTTGTGTTACAAAGTGGGATTAAAATTGATTTCATTGTAATTTTGTTTGTCAACGATCTACACAAAATACTATGTAATGTCAAAGTTTTTTTTAAAGAGATGGAAAATGAAACACTAATATTACTTCATTAGTTAATACATGTTAGAATCACCTTTGGCAGCAATTACAGCTTTGAGTTTTTCTGGATAAGTCTCTAAGAGCTTTGCACACCTGGATTGTAAAATATTTGCCCATTATTCTTTAAAACATTATTCAAGCTCGTTGTTGATCATTTCTAGACAGCCATTTCCAAGTCTTGGCATAGATTTTAAAGCCGATTTAAGTCAAAACTGTAACTAGGTCACTCAGGAATATTCAACGTAATCTTGAAAAGCAACTCCAGTGCATATTTGGCCTTATGTTTTAGGTAATTGTCCTGCTGAAAAGTGAATTTGTCTGCCAGTGAATTTGTCTGCCTGTGCTTAGCTCTATTCCGTTTATTTTTATCCTAAAAAAATGTCATTGCCGATGACAAGCATACCCATAACATGATGCAGCCATCACCACGCTTTAAAATATGAAGTGGTCTCAGCGATGTGTTGGATTTGCCACAAATATAACGCTTTGTGTTCAGAACAAAAAGTTTATTTATTTGCTACATTTTTTTGCAGTATTACATTACTTTAATGCAAACAGGATGCATGTTTCGACATATTTTTATTCTGTATAGGCTTCCATCTTTCAGTCTGTCATTTATGTTAGTATTGTGGAGTAACTACAATGCTGCTGATACATCCTCAGTTACAACCTTATTTTAAAATTGATTCAATAATTCCCCCCCTCTCAATCTACACACAATACCCCATAATGACAAAGCAAAAACAGGTTTTTCAAATTTTTTGCACATTTATAATAAAAAACAACTGAAATATCACATTTACATACAAATTCAGACTCTTTGCTCAGTACTTTGTTGAAGCACCTTTGGCAGCGATTACAGCCTCGGGTCTTCTTGGATATGAAGCTACAAGCTTGGCACACCTGTATTTGGGGAGTTTATCCGATTCTTCTCTGCAGATCCTCTCAAGCTCTGTCAGGTTGGAGGGGGGAGTGACGCCACAGCATGATGCTGCCACCACCATGCTTCACTGTAGGAATGATGCCAGGTTTCCTCCAGTCGTGAGGCTTGGCATTCAGGTCAAAGAGTTCAATCTTGGTTTCATCAATCCAGAGAATCTTGTTTCTCATGGTCTGAGAGTCCTTTATGTGACTTTTGGAAAACTCCAAGCGGGCTGTCAAGTGCCTTGTACTGAGGAGTGGGTTCTGTCTGGCCACTCTACAATAAAGGCCTGATTGATAGAGTGCTGCAATCTACACACAATAACCCATAATGACGAAGCAAAAACTGTTTTTTAGACATTTTTGCAAATTATAAACCTGTCACGCCTTGGTCATTGTATTTTGTGTTTTCGTTATATATTTGGTCAGGCCAGGGTGTGACATGGGTTTATGTTATTGTATTTTCGTTTTGGGGTTTGTAGTATTTGGGATCGCGGCTGATTAGGGGTGTTGTATAGGCTTGGCTGCCTGAGGCGGTTCTCAATCAGTCAGGTGATTCTCGTTGTCTCTGATTGGGAACCGTATTTAGGTAGCCTGGTTTCGCTGTGTATTTTGTGGGTGATTGTTCCTGTCTCTGTGTAGTTTCACCAGATAGGCTGTAATTAGGTTTCATGTTCTGTTTGTTGTTTTGTAATTTGTATCGTTATTTCATGTGTCACTTTTTCTATTAAAGTCATGAGTAACCACTACGCTGCATTTCGGTCCGACTCTCTTTTGACAAACGAAGAATGCCGTTACAAAACCCCAAAAAAACAGAAATACCTTATTTACATAAGAATTCAGACCCTTTTCTATGAGCCTTGAAATTCAGCTCAGGTGCATCCTGTTTTCATTGATCATCCTCGAGATGTTTCAAAAACATGATTGGAGTCCACCTATGGTAAAATCAATTGATTAGACATTACTTGTCTATTCAGTGGGGCAAAAAAGTTTTTAGTCAGCCACCAATTGTGCAAGTTCTCCCACTTAAAAAGATGAGAGAGGCCTGTAATTTTCAAAATAGGTACACTGACTAAATACTTTTTTGCCCCACTGTATAAGGTCCCACAGTTGACAATGCGTGTCAGAGCAAAAACCAAGCCATGAGGCCGAAGGAATTACCCGTAGACCTCTGAGACAGGTGTGTGTTGAGGCACAGATCTGGGGAAGGATTCCAAAATAATTCTGCAGCATTGAAGGTCCCCAAGAATACAGTGGCATCCATCACTCTTAAATGGAAGAAGTTTGGACCCACAAAGACTCTTCCTAGAGCTGGTTGACAGGTCAAACTGAGCAATCGGGGGAGAAGGGCCTTGGTCACGGATGGTCCTGATGGTCACTCTGACAGAGCTATAGAGTTCCTCTGTGGAGATGGAAGAACCTACCAGAAGGACAACCATTGCAGAGACTCCACCAATCAAGCCAGACGGAAACTACTCCTCACTAAAAAGGCACATGACAGCCCGTTTGGAGTTTGTCAAAAGGCCATGAGAAAGATTCTCTGGTCTGGTGAAACCAATATTGAGGCCTTGCTGCTGAAAAACATCCCCACAGCATGATGCTATCAACATAGGAATGGGAGACTAGTCAGGATCGAGGGAAAGATGAACAGAACAAAGTACAGAGAGATACTTTTTTTTCAACCCGGAAGCCAGCCGCACCAATGTGTTGGAGGAAACACTGTACACCTGGCAACCTGGTCAGCATGCACTGCGCCCGGCCTGCCACAGGAGTCGCTAGTGCGCGATGAGACAAGGATATCCCTGCCGGCCAAACCAGCCCCTAACCAGGATGACACTGGGCCAATTGTGCACCGCCCCATGGGCCTCCTGGTCGCAGCCGGCTGCAACCGAGCCTGGGCTCAAACCCAGAATCTCTGGTGTCACAGCTAGCACTGCAACGCAGTGCCCTAGACCACTGTGCCACCCAGGAGGCCCACAGAGAGATCCTTGATGAAAACCTGCTCGAGAGCACTCAGCACCTCAGACTGTGGCGAAGGTTCACTTCCCAACAGGACAATGACCCTAAGCACACAGCCAAGACAACGCAGGAGTGGCTTCGGGACAAGTCTCTGAATGTCCTTGAGTGGCTCAGCCAGAGCCGGACCGATTGAACATCTCTGGAGAGACCTGAAAATAGCTGTGCAGCGACGCTCCCCATCCAACCTGACAGAGCTTGAGAGGATCTGCAGTGAAGAATGGGAGAAACTCCCCAAGAAGACTCAAGGCTGTAATCGCTGCCAAAGGTGCTTCAACAAAGTACTGAATAAAGGGTCTGAATACTTAAGTAAATGTGATATTTCCGTTTTGTATTTGTAATAAATTTGCTCAAATGTAAAAAACAAAACCATTTTTGCCTTGTCATTATGGGATATTGTGTGTAGAAAAAAACAATTTAGTCAACATTAGAACAAGTCTGTAACGTAGCAGAATGTGTAAAAAGTCAAGGGGTCTGAATACTTTCCAAATGCACTGTAGGAAGGGTGCCTATGTCTTTGTAGTGACTGGGGGTATTGATACACCATCCAAAGTGTAATTAATAACTGCACCATGCTCAAAGGGATATTCAATGTCTGTTGTTTTTATACCCATCTACCAATAGGTGCCCTTTGTGAACGACTGGAAAACCTCATTCATCTTTGTGTTTGAATCTGTGCTTGAAATTTACTGCTCGATTGAGGGAGCTTACAGATAATTGTATGTGTGGGGTACAGAGATGAGGTAGTCATTCAAAAATAATGTTAAACACTATTATTGAATACAGAGTGAGTGCATTCAACTTATTATGTAACTTGTTAAGCACATTTTTACTCCTGAACGTATTTAGGCCATAACAAAAGGGTGGAATACTGATTGACGTTTCAGCGTTTCATTTTTAATTTGTACAAATGTCTAAATACATAATTCCACTTTGACATTATACGGTATTGTGTGTAGATCAGTGACACAAAATGTCAATTGAATCCATTTTGAATTCAGGTTGTAACGCAACAAAATGTGGAGAAAATCAAGGGGTGTGAATACTTTCTGAAGGCTCTGTAGGTATATTTATTAAGGTGACATAATGTGTCGCTGGTGGCCAACCCCTGTACTCCATGTCAGACGGCCACATTAACGAGCGAGGGGGAGATGCTGGGCTTCATGCTTACCTTGAGATCTTTTTTAGACTTCTAGGCTTATTATTCTTGGATGGTTTCAGAGGAAAGGACCTGGGAAGATGTGATCATGGTCAGGGAGAGGAGGAGAGAGGATGAGAGAGATGGTGTAGGAATAGCAGGGATCCAATGCAAAGCAAACACAAGTCAATGCCTAAGGAGAGGGAAAACAGAACTTCAAAATGTAAAAAAAACATAATGATAGAGAAAGCTTGTTTGACAAAAAATATATGTGGCAAAGTGTGCTTATAAGTAACTCATACTGCAATGCGCAAATACATTTTGGGGGACAGAGTGGAACACAGTATGCCAACCAGCTACAACACCAACCACTCTAAGGCAGCTAACCAGACACTATGGCCGCCTCTCTCTCTCACCTCCTGGTATGCGACAAGTGGTCCCGTGTGACGTCAGCTGGGGAGGACGTCATCACCATCGAGGTCGGGGAGGTACTCACAGAGGTCATGACCTTCAGGGTGGAACGTATGCTTGTCACTGACGGACTGTCTGTGAGAGGCCCACATACTTTATCAACCTAAGAGAGAGGGATAGGAGAGAGGGGTGGAGAGAGGGGGGGTGAAGGGTGGGTAGAGAAGGAAATTAGACCGTGTGTAAAAAAGAGGGTGCCCATTACATCCCTAACAGAGTCACTCTAAAGTATGTGAGAACACAATGATAAGAATATGTTGCAGATGTGCAGGGCTCATGCCGTGGAAATCATCAGTGACACAATGGTGATTATTCTTGCCTAAAACCCGAAGGAACACAGAACTATGATACTGCACAGAGAAGAATGATCCAGTCGCTAGACAACTGATATCACCAGGGGCCAGTGGTTATGCAGATGCTGCTATGGTGCTGCTATGGTGTTGCATTTCTTTCCTTCCCTCTTATGACTTATTGTCCGGACGCTGGCGGGGGCAATGGGGGGAGAGAGAGGGAGAGAGAGAGAGAGAGAGAGAGAGAGAGAGAGAGAGAGAGAGAGAGAGAGAGAGAGAGAGAGAGAGAGAGAGAGAGAGAGAGAGAGAGAGAGAGAGAGAGAGAGTAGTCAGAGAGAGAGTGATAGAGAGAGAAAAAAAAAGCTGATATTAAAAAACGTCAGCAACCGGTGACCTGCCCAAAAAGAAAAGCTGAGATGGTGTATTCTCCCCCCTCTCTCTCTCCCCTCATATCCAGCCTTCTGTGTAGAGTAGCTGGGAGTGAGTTATAGGCCGATGTGACATGGATCCCATTTACCACTCCCACCCACACAGCTGTGGACAGGCTTTAAAGGCTCTCTAATGGAATTAGCTCATTTGGCCCCTGGACAGTAAGTGGGGTGCTGTGAAACAGTGAAATATGGACGTTTTCAGAAAGCTCTGCCTAAGCTCTGAGTTAGGGTGTAGGCCAACGTAAAGCTGGGACAAAACCACTGACACCAACAGAGACACATACTGCCTTCCCCAGAGATTAGACAGCAATCAAGCTCACTGACATTAAGGGTATGTGTGTGTATTCATGTGTATCACTTGTGAGAATGTGTTTGTATACATCTGGGAAATGTCCTCTTTTTTATAAGAGGTACGCCAAAGACCCAGGGAATCTGCTTGCCCTGTCACCCCTAATTGTAACTGTTTGTGTGTGTGTGTGTGTGTGTGTGTGTGTGTGTGTGTGTGTGTGTGTGTGTGTGTGTGTGTGTGTGTGTGTGTGTGTGTGTGTGTGTGTGTGTGTGTGTGTGTGTGTGTGTGTGTGTGTGTGTGTGTGTGTGTGTGTGTGTGTGTGTGTGTGTGTGTGTGTGTGTGTGTGTGTGTGTGTGTGTGTGTGTGTGTGTGTGTGTGTGTGTGTGTGTGTGTGTGTGTGTGTGTGTGTGTGTGTGTGTGTGTGTGTGTGTGTGTGTCAGGCTCATTGTAATGGCTGGAATGGAAATAAATGGAACGGCATCAAACACATCAAACATATGTAAACCACATGTCTGACTCCGTTCTATTGATTCCATTCCAGTCATTACAATCAGCCTGTCCTTCTATAGCTCCTCCCACCAGCCTCCTCGGTGTGTGTGTGTTCCTATAGAAGTTTATTTGTCCAGAGATTAGCCACAGAAATGTTCTCATCACTCTGTCCCAGGCCCTGAGTTTCAAAGCATTGTGGGACCGGGTTGTCCAGTCAGCATGAGGAGTCTTTGTCCAGAGTTGGATTTGCATTCTGGAGGGCAGTCTGTGGTCCGCCTACAGACACTTTCTGAGGGGATTCACTGGGGCTCTAGACGGCTGGACAGGACCAGAGGCAACCCACTGAATAGCTGGCAGATCCTTTAGGAAGCCTCAAAACAACTCAATGCCAGACCAGAAAACAAACACACAGTTTAAAACCCACAATTCTGCAGGACAAAGAGTATGCTCATGCTAATAAAGTGAACTCTAACTCATCAAAAGACTGCCGGAGCTTGAGTGACATCACCAAAGCGCCCCTGCATCCCGTCAATCAGGATCTCTTTAGAGCCCCTGCCACCCCCGTGCCCCAGCCAAACTCTGGCTTAGCTCCTCCAAAGCTTTCAGTATGGATTCTAAGGATTGATAAATATTTTATAACTCACTAATAATTAGCTATTGAAGTGTTGCAGAGGATTTTCAATTAAATCAACTGGATGTATTCATTACGATTCAGAGATTCTTAATTACAATAGTAACTGCAACGCTACAGCAATACCTGGTGCAATAGTTGAAAACATTGCTGAAATGTGAAAGAATGTTAGTCACTGTCTATGTTAGGTGTGCTTTTCTGAAGTCGATCGTCATTCCAGTATCTCTCTTTGCTAAGTGTTTTGGACACATATTCTCCTCTCCACCTTGTTGCATTTTGGCAGAGAGGGAGTGATTGGCAGGCTGTGTGTGTGTGTGGGGGGGGGGGGGGGTCTGCTCTGGCCTGCTGCAGCTCCTGCTGCGTCAGGCACCTAGATACACTTAACTAGATAGGCTAATGGATTGTTTGTATGGATGTGCTGAGGAGGCAATTCTCCCCATGCCAACTGGAAACCTGGTCCAACAAACCATGTCACTGGAGGAAGACAAGGAGAGGAGAGAGGAATAGAGAGAGCTAGGCCCACATCTCTTCAATCTGGTAGTCTGGTACTTTCATCATGCATAAGGTAATAAGATACTCGGCTGTCTTCCATCTTACTGTAGAAGGAGGTTTATCTCCACAGGAAAGACATGCAGCAGGACATCTAGAAAGATAATCCCCATAAATTATAAACACTTATAAACACACCTGCACACATGCCTCAGTTGAGGAGGAGCAGGAGGAGGAGGAAGAGGGGGAGGAAGAGGAGTTGAAAAGGAAGAGGTTTGTGAAGGTGACTGAATGAGTCATCACTGCCTACTCCTTCCCTTCCCTTCTCTGGGTCCAGACCTCAAATGCCAGCCCTGGGGGTAACTTGAGACCCAGCCATCCTAGCCATGTTGAACCAGCGAATGAGCAACACTTGATCCTGGGGGTAACCTGAGACCCAGCCATCCTAGCCATGTTGAACCAGCGAATGAGCAACACTTGATCCTGGGGGTAACCTGAGACCCAGCCATCCTAGCCATGTTGAACCAGCGAATGAGCAACACTTGATCCTGGGGGTGGCAGGCAGACTGTAAATACACTACTACAATGACAATGTCAGTAACAGAGAGGGGTGCTGATGGGATGGGGAGGGATGCCGGTCCCACAGACCCCCACTACAGTCCCCCTAAAATCTCTGGCCCCACAGACCCCCACTCCAGTCCCACTAACATCTCTGGCCCTCACAGACCCCCAAACATCTCTGTACAACATAGACAGGTATGTGTTATATAGTGTAATCTTTCATGTCTCATTATCATAAAGTCAATTATAATCATATTCATAACCACAATCTAATCAGGCTCACATTTGTCATCATTACCATAATCCTACCTATCATTGGAGCTAGAACTTACTATTCAAGCCCGTTAAACTAAATTGCTCAGGAAAAACAGCTAGAATCAGATATGTATCTACGTCTTTCTACTCCACAGGTTCTCTTTTGTGTGAGCAAAGAGATCATATCCTATCTGTCATTCTAAGTAAAAAAGTGTATTGTTTGTTTGGCCCTCCGTGATACATTCAGCTTTGGTGGAATTTAGCAAATTCTCCCTCCTCTCTTCTCTTGTCCCCTGCTTTACAAGTACCAAGAAACCTGCCAGCCTCCCATCTCCCAGCCCCTTGAGTCCAAAGCCAAGAGAGAAGGTCCATGCCAGCCTCATGCCCCCCAGCCAGGCAGCCACTCAGCCACAGAAGCCAACCACAGAGCTGCACAGAAGAGTCTTGAGAGTTCTTTTGTGGGTGTCATTAATAGAGAACCCAAAGACCTAAGATAACAGGTTTTATATGACAGATGAGACCTACCAATATTATTTTTGTTGCTTGTGTCCTGTGATGTAAATGAATGGTGTGAGGGATGGTCATGTGCCCAAGTGGTGTCATCATGGGCCTTAAGAGGTGTGTCATATTAGTACAGTCCTATGACAGGTGAAGTATGAGTGGTGGGTGAGGCACTGACTCACGATGGCACTGATACGTGGCCCGTGCAGCTGTGCGTGCAGGATAGCGTCATTGACGTGGTTCCTGATGCCCTGCAGAGCCAGCTCCAGGTCGTGGCCTTCAGCCAGGGCCCCTGTCAATTCCTGCAGCAGGGCCACGTAGCGCCTCCAGGGCCCGTCCAGCTCCGAGAGCCCTACCAAGCAGCCCCGCATCACATTCAGACACAGTCCTCCACACGGCCGGATCAGGGTCAGGCCCCTGCAGTGGGGGCAATACTGCATCCTCACCAGAGCCCGCCCACACTCCCTGGCCAGCCCCGCCCGCTCTGTGGCGTTCAGCACCTCTGCCCCTATCACCAGCGCCTGGCTCAGTGCCCGTCCTGCATTCAGAGCGCGGGTCAGCCCCTCGGCCAGGACACGGGGGTGGGACCCAAATGGGTTGACATCCTGGCGTGTCATGCGCAGACACTCGCTGTGCTCAGAGGAGGGTGGGGCCGAGGCCAGCCCAGGGTTGATAAGACGCCGGTAAACCAGCGGGAAGAGGTTGTCGTAGAAGCGGTGCACGGAGCGCTCCATGGAGGTGTTGCCGTCTCCTCCCAGGAAGAGAGAGAGGTCGGAGAAGAGGTCTGCCACCAGGGGGCGAGCGTCCTGGGAGAGGGGCTCATAGGCACTGTCAAACAGACCAGTGGTCAGGTTCAGAGTGAAGGATAGCAGAGACTGGAACGTGTCTGTACAAACAGAGAGAGAAAAGGAGAGACAGAGGGATGGTGAAAACACATTGTAAAAATAAATGATCTTGTCTTTTATGTTATGAAAGGGATTTAAAAAAAGCTTTTCTTATTGTGTGCATGTACCTGTGAAAGGTATTCTCGTGTGTGTGTGTGTGTGTGTGTGTGTGTGTGTGTGTGTGTGTGTGTGTGTGTGTGTGTGTGTGTGTGTGTGTGTGTGTGTGTGTGTGTGTGTGTGTGTGTGTGTGTGTGTGTGTGTGTGTGTGTGTGTGTGTGTGTGTGTGTGTGTATAATATGATTTTAGAGGGATGGGGGGGTTCTGAGTCCAGTTGGGATGTCAGTCTGATGGCATTCTGACAGGTGTAAGAGAGACAGCAACTGGGAAAATGCTACAGTAGTATATATATATACACACACACACACAGTCACCCAGAGTTCTTGCTAATGTCCCAAGGTGTAATATTACTCATCACAGATGCATGCTATTGTTCCTGTCTTATTGCTTTCGGCGAGTAATTCTATGGAAGACATTCTGTGTGTTGGATGATATGTGTTCGGTGTGCTGTGTCAGTGCTTACAGAGAATGAGAAGTCAATGTGTGTGTGTGTGTGTGTGTGTGTGTGTGTGTGTGTGTGTGTGTGTGTGTGTGTGTGTGTGTGTGTGTGTGTGTGTGTGTGTGTGTGTGTGTGTGTGTGTGTGTGTGTGTGTGTGTGTGTGTGTGTGTGTGTGTGTGTGTGTGTGTGTGTGTGTGTGTGTGGCAGATACAGTATATAGAGGGACTATCTACACGCTGAAAGGTGAATGAGAACTTCTAGCTCCTTACATACCGACCCATAAACCAGACATCTTGTCATTGCTTCGTGATTAAGGAAATGGACAGGTGACCAGACACTTAGTGGTTCCAATCAAAGCAGACCAATCACTCAGCTTTGGCTGGGAACCTGTCTGTGTCATGCACTTCCATTTGGCTGATAGCTGCTACTGGACAACGCCGGCATGGAAGACAGACATTAAAGCCTATGATGGGTTAGATATACAGTACAGTATACTGCCTAGTATAACTTTCACTGGGTGAAAGTCCCCCCATCAACACAGAGACTGAGACATTTTAACAGGAGCATTAGCTAATACTGCCATCAGCACATAGGCTAGGCCTATTCAAAGTGCTCAAACATAAAAATGGATAGCCTACACATATATATTTTGTTTATATACATCATGGAGAAACATACTAAATATACAAAACATTAAGAACAAAATATTACATAACATAGACTGACCAGGTGAATCCAGGTCACTTGTTAAATCCACTTCAATCAGTGTAGATGAAGGGGAGGAGGCGGTTAAAGAAGGACTTTTAAGCCTTGAGACAATTGAGACATGGATTGTGTATGTGTGCCATTCATGGATTGTGTATGTGTGCCATTCATGGATTGTGTATCTGTGCCATTCATGGATTGTATATCTGTGCCATTCATGGATTGTGTATCTGTGCCATTCATGGATTGTGTATGTGTGCCATTCATGGATTGTGTATGTGTGCCATTCATGGATTGTATATCTGTGCCATTCATGGATTGTGTGCCATTCTGTGCCATTCATGGATTGTATATCTGTGCCATTCATGGATTGTGTATCTGTGCCATTCATGGATTGTATATCTGTGCCATTCATGGATTGTGTATGTGTGCCATTCATGGATTGTGTATCTGTGCCATTCATGGATTGTATATCTGTGCCATTCATGGATTGTATATCTGTGCCATTCATGGATTGTGTATGTGTGCCATTCATGGATTGTATATCTGTGCCATTCATGGATTGTGTATCTGTGCCATTCATGGATTGTGTATCTGTGCCATTCATGGATTGTGTATGTGTGCCATTCTGTGCCATTCATGGATTGTATATCTGTGCCATTCATGGATTGTATGTGCCATTCATGGATTGTATATCTGTGCCATTCATGGATTGTATATCTGTGCCATTCATGGATTGTATATCTGTGCCATTCATGGATTTGTATGTGTGCCATTCATGGATTGTATATCTGTGCCATTCTGTGCCATTCATGGATTGTATATCTGTGCCATTCATGGATTTGTATATCTGTGCCATTCATGGATTGTATATCTGTGCCATTCATGATTGATCTTGCCATTCATGGATTGTATATCTGTGCCATTCATGGATTGTATATCTGTGCCATTCATGTATGTGCCATTCATGGATTGTGTATCTGTGCCATTCATGGATTGTGTATCTGTGCCATTCATGGATTGTATTGCCATTCATGGATTGTGTATCTGTGCCATTCATGGATTGTGTATCTGTGCCATTCATGGATCTGTGCCATTTGTGTATCTGTGCCATTCATGGATTGTATATCTGTGCCATTCATGGATTGTGTATGTGTGCCATTCTGTGCCATTCATGGATTGTGTATCTGTGCCATTCATGGATTGTGTATCTGTGCCATTCATGGATTGTGTATCTGTGCCATTCATGGATTGTGTATGTGTGCCATTCATGGATTGTGTATGTGTGCCATTCATGGATTGTATATCTGTGCCATTCATGGATTGTGTATCTGTGCCATTCATGGATTGTGTATCTGTGCCATTCATGGATTGTGTATCTGTGCCATTCATGGATTGTGTATCTGTGCCATTCATGGATTGTGTATCTGTGCCATTCATGGATTGTGTATGTGTGCCATTCATGGATTGTGTATGTGTGCCATTCATGGATTGTGTATCTGTGCCATTCATGGATTGTGTATCTGTGCCATATATGTTCTGGCTATAGCCAGTTCTGGCTATGCCGGCGGAGATAATAAGAGTACATGGCCATCAAGGCTAGATCGTTCTTCAATATGTTCAAATGTTAACAGATCATCAGCAGGCTCAAATAATAATCACAGTGGTTGGGTTTTTCACACTCAACAATTTCCCGTGAGTATCAGGACTGGTCCACCACCCAAAGGACATTCACCCAACTGTGGTAAGCATTGGAGTCAACGTGGGTGTTACGGATACAAGTATCCTGTGTGTGTATCCTGTGTTTCTTTTCTCTCCTTCTCCCGTCACAGGTGACAATCATCATTCCCCAATCAGTCACCAATCAGTCATCAATCAGAAGACACCTGCTCTTTTTCCCTTACCCTATCACATTCCCTTTCCCTTGGTTTAAAATCCCTGTCAGTTGTTTTCTCGTGAGCTTGATTTCTCTGTGTTTCAATCTTTCTGTGTCTCTTTCGCTCAATTTCTCGCTATATCTCACTATCTATATATATATCTTTGGATTGAGCTCTCTTTTGTTTTTGCAACTACATGTCACTTTGTCCCCACCTGTGAGTATTGTTATGGTGTTTGACTGTTTGTTTGATGGTGGGGAAAGGGGGTACCAAGACAAGTTGCCTATGGGCATACATTACCCGTAGGAATACTTTGTCTAAATACCCTAGTTAGAACTGGGCGGACCACCCGCTGTATTTTTGGTTAATTAGTTAGCTGTATTGAAGTTGTCACGGTTCATGAATCCACTGTCTCTCTCTCTCTCTCTCTCTCGTGTTTGTGTGGGCGTGGTTCCCAATCTCGGCCTGATTGTCTGCGCCAGCTGGAACCACTTATCTTCCCTTTATATGTTCTGTAACCAGTGTTTCTTGTTGTCAGATCGTTGTTACTTCCCTGAGGTTGTGTTGTTACTTCCCTGAGGTTGTGTTGTTACTTCCCTGAGGTTGTGTTGTTACTTCCCTGAGGTTGTGTCAGTGCTCATCTCTCGCCGCCCTTGTGTGGATTATCTGCTGTGCTCCTTCCTTCCCATCCGGACACACTCCCCTGGATTTCTCAGCACGCTATCACCGGAGGATGCGCCCTAATCCCTGGGTCGGATTCCGTCTGAGTACAGTCTGTCTGTCCTGTTGCTGATAATAATTGTATTCATTAAACCATCGTTGCTTGCATCTTGCATCCGCCTCTGTATTGTTACAGAAGTAGGCTAGTCTCGCTTGGGTGTTTTGGGATATTTGTGTCTTTCCTTGGGTCCAACTCCGCCCCTTTTCCTGCCCCCCTTTACCGTGTGTTTAACAATAAACCCGGAGTGTTTGACGGTAATTTAGTTGTCTGGTTTTTCGTTCTCACTGTTACTTTTCACTATTATACTTTGCATGAGTTATGTTACGGGTCTCATTACCATCCCCCCCTAGACTGCCTGGCCAAAGGGATTTGTAAAAATGGGCCAGCATCCCTATGGAATGCTTTTGACAACTTGTAGAGCCCATGCCTGACAAATTGAGGCTGTTCTGAGGGCATAAGGTATGTGGGTCGGGTTGCAACTCAATATTAGGAAAGTATTCTTAATGTTTTGTACACTCAGTGTATATGTAGTTAGGATATCATAAAAGCACTTGGTTGCTCTAAAACACCCTTACTGTAGGCGACTCAGCAGAAGCCTGGTCCACGCCTTAAATCACAGCAGTCTATAATAGACTTTGCAGCTTTCATTTGAAACAGACTCATAAATGAGAATTTCACAATTAACTAAATTAACATCATTCAAATGAATCGTGGTGGATTTCTGTGCTTAGGAAAACATTTTTAGTTTTATTTCACCTTTATTCATCTACAGTTTATAAATAACCTAGGCCCTGGTGAACTGATTGACTGGGCATTCCCTGGCTGGAGAATCTGTCAGTTTGAGTGGAGTTTTCCTTTAACACTATCTTTGGTATTTGTTTCATTAGTCCATTGTTGACTAAATACATCATACCGGATTATTTCTGTATTTTGAATGTCACATATCTTAACTTGATTGCTGACAAGCAAATCATTTTGGGACCGTCAACAATGGTCCAATGAAACAAATACCAAAAGATAATTGAGGAAGAATTTTCCTTTAAATTGAGAAACCCTGGTACTATTCTTGGACCCCATGCTGGGTAATAGGTGTCTGTAATAATGCTCTTTAACACCTTACTTGAACCATGTGTCATAAGTGTGTAATGCATTTATAAAGCCAGCATGACATAAGGGCTTGGTAATTCATGACCAATGTCCTCTAGGACAATCTGTCTCTGCTCTCTCCCTAACTCCTAATCCGTCTTCCCAGGATGTGTGGTTTAGTAAAGGGGAGGGGGATGAGGGGGTGGAGGAGGGAGACTAACAGATGGAGCTGCAAGGAGTGTTCGTTTGGTGACATCTCACTGTCATTCAACTACTTAGAATTCACAAATGTGTAATCAATGCACGGAAGTTCAACATATTAAATTACATAGGTGAAGTAGGCCTACCAGCAAACATTGTCAATGCAATACATTACCACTAATGGTGTTAGCTTGTGGGGAATGGGATGACCACATTGAAAGCTTCTATGATGTTGCGGTTGCCAGATATTTCCCACTGAGTAATGAGCAATTGGATTGCAGATGGGAAACTAGGCAAAATGGTTTTTAATGTTCAAAAGCTCCACAGAGAGAACTAAATTCACTGATGGACTTTTACCCTCCCACACACATTCATTTGAGAATGACACATTCCTGAAGCATACTCCGACATTAGGCATCTGCACACTTGTATATGGCTCTTTCTATATACTAGGATACCAGTGAGGATTCCCTACGCTGGAAACCTTGATACAGCTGTTGATAAGTCGCTGATAATAATCTGGAGGGAAAAAATCATGTCATTAAAATATAACACGTAACACACAAAGTATGTGGACACCTGCACGTCAAACATCCCCCTCCTTTGCTGCTATAACAGTGTCCACTCCTCTGGGGAGGCTTTCCACTAGATGTTGCAGGGACTTGCTTCCATTCAGCCACAAGAGCATGAGTGAGGTTGGGCACTGATGTTGGGCAATTAGGCCCGGCTCTCAGTTGGCGTTCCAATTCATCCCAAAGGTGTTCGATGGGGTTGAGGTCAGGGCTCTGTACAGGCCAGTCAAGTTCTTCCACACCGATCTCTAAAAACAATTTCTGTATGGACCTCGCTTTGTGAGGTCCATTGTCATGCTGAAACAGGAAAGGGCCTCAACTGTTGCCACAGTTGGAAGTACAGAAACATCTAGAATGTCATTGTAGCTGTAGCGTTAACATTTCCCTTCACTGGAACTAAGGGGCTTAGACTGAACCTTGAAAAACAGCCCCAGACCATTATTCCTCCTTCACCAAAGTTTACAGACGGCACTATGCATTCGGACAGGTAGCGTTCTCCTGGCATCCGCCAAACCCAGATTCGTCCATCAGACTGCCAGATGGTAAAGCGTGACTCTTCACCCCAGAGAATGCGTTTCCACTGCTCCAGAGTCCAATGGCGGCGGACTTTACACCACTCCAGCCGACACTTTGCATTGCGCATGGTGATCTTAGGCTCCATGTGGCTGCTCGGTCATGAAAACCCATTTCATGAATCTCCCGACAAACAGTTATTTTGCTGACATTGCTTCTAGAGGCATTTGGGAATTTGGAAGTGAGTGTTGCAACCGAGGACAGACAATTTTTTTACGCGTTACAACACTCTGTGGTCCCGTTCTGTGAGCTTGTGTGGCCATACCACGTCACGCCTGAGCCGTTGTTGCTCCTGGAAAGTTTCACTTCACAGCTCTAGCAGGATAGAAATTTGACAAACAGAAAGGTGGCATCCTATGACGGTGCCACGTAGAAAGTCATTCTTTAGTAAGGTCATTCTACTGCCAATGTTTTTATATGGCGATGGCATGGCTGTGTGCTCAATTTTATACACCTGTCAGCAACGGGTGTGGCTGAAATAGTCGAATCCACAAATTTGAAAGGGTGTCTACATACTTTTGTATATATAGTGGATTCAATCGCATTCAAGAGTTGATTTAACTTATGTTTAACCCTTTCTCATAGTTGGAGTCTTGACGAATTTGTGCAAAATCATGTTAGACACAAAACATTACTTTTCTGTCCTTGCATTTATGGGAGTGTAAGTTGTCGTTATAATCATATATTAAGCATTAATCAGTTAAATTAGACATTGAACTTGACCCTTTAAGAATCCTAGACCTAGCTGTCGGGACAGTTTTTTTCTATAGAGATATCAGATATGCAGTGGGGTGGCAGGGTAGCCTAGTGGTTTGAGCGTTGGGTTAGTAACCAAAAGGCTGCAAGTTCAAATCCCCCAGCTGACAAGGTACAAAATCTGTCGTTCTGCCCCTGAACAGGCAATTAACCCACTATTCCTAGGCTGTCATTGAAAATAAGAATTTGTTCTTAACTGACTTGCCAAGTAAAATAAATATAAAAAAATGTAACATGTTGTTTCTCCTTATGCTATAGCACGTGTCAAAAGCCTATTGGCAGTGGTGACCTGTCATTTAGCAAAATATAGGCTTGCCTCTATTGCATGTTTATTTTGGCATTAATACTTAGTCGCATATCAGTTTGTAAACAAATATATATATATATATATATATATATATATATATACGTACATAAAAAGGGGCAAAAAAGTATTTAGTCAGCCACCAATTGTGCAAGTTCTCCCACTTAAAAAGATGAGAGGCCTGTAATTTTCATCATAGGTCCACTTCAACAGACAAAATAAGAAAAAAATCCAGAAAATCACATTGTAGGATTCTTAATGAATTTTATGGTGGAAAATCACTTTATATGTACAGTAGCTTTGATTGGACTGATCATGTCAACATCATACTTTCAAAATCTTAGCTAGCAGTCATTTTCCATCCTTGTCATTTGAAGAGATATAATGAAGAGAAATTATAGATAAAACGTATCGGTGCTCATTGGCCATCAGACATAAACATTACACAACAAGTTGGAAATCGCAAATTCAACAATGAGTGGTTTGGAAGGAAATGAGAATAGCACAACCAGGTGAGTGGAAAAATGTCTTGTATGCTGCTGCATAAATCATGTAATATACCAGGGAGATATGTATACTGTAGCTAAGAAAGTAATACTGAGTGTATGTTGTGTAGTAAGCTGTTGGTAGCCCATGTGCCTCCTGCTAATAATTTGTTGTTTTCCCCTCTTAATTTCGCCTACTGTTCTGACTTGGTGGTGCACATGTAGCCTATAGCCTGTTTTAGAGAAATGTAACGTTAATCATTGAATATTGTACAAGTTTTCATTGTCTGCTTATATGCCACCGTTATTTATCCTACAGTTCTGACTTGGTGTACAGGGAGAATACTGTAAGACTGGCCCATGCTCGCTCCTTACCTTATGCCATAGTTTGTCTATCTCAATTGTAAGTAGAACCCACGTTTGTTTAAACAAGTCAGCCATATCAGCAATGTTTTTTTTAAGTCAGTAAATGAGGCTGAATTAACTGTTTCGCTGCCAGACAAGGCTCGACTGATAGTCAGGTGTAGCAGTGGTAAGGTGTTGGGACTTTGCTGTAGGGACAGCTTTATGTAGGCCCTAACAGTTTTTGGGCACTGTTTGTCACCATTATAGCGCATAGTGTTGTTGGCATGTATAATTTTTTACATATATTTTGTGTTTGCCCCATCGAGATTGAAATGCTAAAATCGCCACTGCCTGCGGGCCGATTCCGGTCCCTGACACATTTCAATCTGGCCAGCGCAATGACTAGGGTTGTCAATTCATTTCGGCCCGCTTCCATACCACTCTCCATGCGCTGCACTCATGTCACAGCAGGCACTGCCATCATGCTACAGCCTACAGAAAATGGCATCTAGGTTGTCAAAAAGTTATACGATACAGGATTCACGCGTGGGTATAAATTACTACGAAAGGACACACAAGCGAGTATAAAAGAATCAACAGTTGAGTCATCTACTTCATGAAATTACAGCCTGATGCGCTCGCATTGGTGAATTCAACGTCATTTGTGCTGCTTACGTGTGTCCCGTTTACAGCACGCATCGGAGGGAAAGTGTACAGACATGCGACAGTCCTAGCTAGACTATTAAAATGTTGCAGTTTGGCTTTGGTTTTTAAAGCTTGATAATTAATTAAACCAAAAAGCTAAACCTGCAATGTAAAGGAAAACATATAGCCTATTACAGCAATATTTGAGCAGTAGCCTAGGCTGGTTACTCAACTACAATACATTTTGTGTGCACCATACAGCAATGCTGCGTTCAACCGCAATGGTGATCGATGCAATGCAAAATATATCATTTCTGTTTAAATGTTACAACAGCCTAGCTACGTTTTTGTTATTTGGAGTTTAAAAGTTGATTAGGGACGTGGCTTATAATGCACATCTGTAAGCACAGCAGCAAACGCTGGACAAACATTATTTCTCTTATTTTGTTTTAATATGTTAAAATGTTACATACAGCATTCTACCAGTGTTGTGTTCGAGACCACATAAAGCGAGACCATTCAAGACCAAGACCGGAGCAAATCGAGTCTGAGTCAAGAACAAAGAGACCAAGTCCGAGACCAAGTCAGAAAAATGCCAGTCCAATTCAAGACCATGATTGTAATTTGGTCAAATCGCCACCATAATAAGACTTCAAAATGTCCAGTATTTCTGTGTTCATAATTCAGAAGAACATATGGATTCTTTAGACATTCAAAATGGTGAAAACAAATGCATGCTGAAGGCAAATAGACACTCTACTAATTATTACTAACCCGAACAATGAGGGCCTTCTACGCCTTATATATAAAATAATAATAACAATAATCATTTATTATCTTCAATGACATTCTGATTTAATCTCTTCGGGTTTTGTTGATTGGGATAGGTTAACCCTTTCCTTTAAAAAAAAAATGTGGGGGTCAAAACCTGCCCTGAATGACGGGTCGCCACTGCTCCTACATGAGTGTTCTGGTATTACCGTTGCTGTCCTTTCAGCATCACAAACCTGTCACACACTGAAGGCCTAGGTCCAATAGGTTCACCACTGCGCAAACATGTCTATAATATATATAAAGGCTGATCAGGTATTAATGTTTCAAGGAGTGTGTGTGTTTGACCCGGTGAAGAGGTTTTATGCACTTACTTACTGGAAGCTGATAATTATTTGTGTTTTACGGCTGGTCTCAGAAAGAAATGATGAGTCCTCACTGTTCAAGACCGGGTACAAATGTATCCGACACCGAGACACTCAACGTGGTCTTGAGTACTATAACACTGCTATCTACATACTGTAACTGGACATCATGACGGGGCATATTCTTTCAAATAAAACAGTGGCAAGTTTGATCGCAGTTGTATGCAACAACAAAAAAGTAAAAAACATAATAGGCTTTGTCTGGCCAACAAATTTGTTGTGTTTTTGCAATATGGCCCATGCCCTGATTTAGTTGGGCATCCCTGTGCTACGGGGTGGAAACAGATTTCATTGCCACACAAATCCCCACAAAGTTATGCCATTGCAAAATGAAAGAGTCACCTTACCTTGATACTTAAAAACTAAATCAATACTGTCATTAATGTGGTTATTCAATAATTATCCATAATACTTGCGTATTTGGTATTGAGCTGTTTAATTAAGCTGTGATATTTTCACACATCATCTGATCCAGTAAGGAATTTTCTGAATGACAGTCAAGTGATGAACAGCTGTTGTGATAGCGCATGCGATGCAACAACAGCTCAAGTGCTGGAAAAAAAGCTATTCGTAAAGGAATCTCCAGAATATTTTGTTCTCATTCGTTACGCAAGTGAAGACAGTTGTGCCTGGATCTATGATGGATCTATTATCCCTAGCGAATTGATGTTGATCATCTGTTGTTGTCTGCTTGATTTACTGTGTCATTAGATTTAACAGAGAAAGCATCAAGGTAATGAGTTTGTGTTATCATATACAGTACCAGTCAACAGTTTGGACACACCTACTAATTCCAAGGTTGTTCATATTTTTACTATTTTCTACATTGTAGAATAATAGTGAAGACATTACAACTATGAAATAACACATATGGAATCATGTAGTACTGCACACTGCCCTAACCCATCTGGACAAGAGGTATACCTATGTGAGAATGCTGTTCATCGAATACAGCTCAGCATTTAACACCATAGCAACCTCCAAACTGGTCATTAAGCTGGAGACCCTGGGTCTCAACCCAGCCCTGTGAAACTGGGTCCTGAACTTTCTGACGGGCCACCCCCAGGTTGTGAGGGTAGGAAACAACATCTCCACCCCACTGATCCTCAACACTGGGGCCCCACAAGGGTTCGTTCTCAGCCCTCTCCTGTACTCCTTGTTCACCCATGACTGCATGGCCATGCACGCCTCCAACTCAGTCACCAAGTTTGCAGACGGCACTACTGTGGTAGGCTTGATTACCAACAACAACGAGATGGCCTACAGGGAGGAGGTGAGGGCCCTCGTAGTGTGGTGTTAGGAAAAACTGCTCCACCCACAACGGTAAGGCTCTCCAGAGGGTGGTGCGGTCTGCACAACGCATCACCGGGGGCAAACTACCTGCCCTCCAGGACACCTACACCACCCAATGTCACAGGAAGGCCAAAAAGATCATCAAGGACAACAACCACCCGAGCCAATTCCTGTCCACCTTGCTATCATCCAGAAGGCGAGGTCAGTACAGGTGCATCAAAGCTGGAACTGAGAGACTGAAAAACAGTTTCTATCAAGGCCATCAGACTGTTAAACAGCCATCACTAACATTGAATGTCTGCTGTCAACATACAGACTCAAATCTTTAGCCACTTTAATAATTAATAATGGGATGTTATAAATGTATCACTAGTCACTATAAACAATGCCACTTTATATAATGTTTACATACCATACATTACTCATCTCATATATACAGTGGGGCAAAAAAGTATTTCGTCAGTCACCAATTGTGCAAGTTCTCCCACTTAAAAATATGAGAGAGACCTGTAATTTTCATCATAGGTACACTTCAACTATGACAGACAATGAAAAAGAAAAATCCAGAAAATCGCATTGTAGAATTTTTAATGAATTTATTTTCAAATTATGGTGGAAAATAAGTATTTGGTCACCTACAAACAAGCAAGATTTCTGGCTCTCACAGACCTGTAACTTCCTCCTTAAGAGGCTCTTCTGTCCTCCACTCGTTACCTGTATTAATGGCACCTGTTTGAACTTGTTATCAGTATAAAAAACACTTGTCCACAACCTCAAACAGTCACACTCCAAACTCCACTATGGCCAAGACCAAAGAGCAGTCAAAGGACACCAGAAACAAAATTGTAGACCTGCACCAGGCTGGGAAGACTGAACCTGCAATAGGTAAGCAGCTTGGTTTGAAGAAATCAACTGTGGGAGCAATTATTAGGAAATGGAAGACTTACAAGACCACTGATAATCTCCCTCGATCTGGGGCTCCACGCAAGATCTCACCCCGTGGGGTCAAAATGATCACAAGAACGGTGAGAAAAAATCTCAGAACCACACGTTGGGACCTAGTGAATGACCTGCAGAGAGCTGGTCATCAAAGTAACAAAGCCTACCATCAGTAACACACTACGCCGCCAGGGACTCAAATCCTGCAGTGCCAGACGTGTCCCCCTGTTTAAGCCAGTACATTTCCAGGCCCATCTGAAGTTTGCTAGAGAACATTTGGATGATCCAGAAGAAGATTGGGAGAAAGTCATGTGGTCAGATGAAACCAAAATGTAACTTTTTGGTAAAAACTCAACTTGTCGTGTTTGGAGGACAAAGAATGCTCAGTTGCATCCAAGGAACACCATACCTACTGTGAAGCATGAAGGTGGAAACATTGTGCTTTGGGGCTGTTTTTCTGCAAAGGGACCAGGACGACTGATCCATGTAAAGGAAAGAATGAATGGGGCCTTGCATCGTGAGATTTTGAGTGAAAACCTCCTTCCATCAGCAAGGGCATTGAAGATGAAACGTTGCTGGGTTTTTCAGCATGACAATGATCCCAAACACACTGCCCAGGCAACGAAGGAGTGGCTTCGTAAGAAGCATTTCAAGGTCTTGGAGTGGCCTAGCCAGTCTCCAGATCTCAACCCCATAGAAAATCTTTGGAGGGAGTTGAAAGTCTGTGTTGCCCAGCAACAGCCACAAAACATCACTGCTCTAGAGGAGATCTGCATGGAGGAATGGGCCAAAATATCAGCAACAGTGTGTGAAAACCTTGTGAAGACTTACAGAAAACGTTTGACCTCTGTCATTGCCAACAAAGGGTATATAACAAAGTATTGAGAAACTTTTGTTATTGACCAAATACTTATTTTCCACCATAATTTGCAAATACATTCATTCAAAATCCTACAATGTGATTTTCTGGATTTTTTTTCTCATTTTTCTGTCATAGTTGAAGTGTACCTATGATGAAAATTACGGGCCTCATCTTTTTAAGTGGGAGAACTTGCACAATTTGTGGCTGACTAAATACATTTTTGCCCCACTGTATATATACTGTACTCTATGCCATCTACTGCATCTTGCCTATGCCGCACGGCCATCGCTCATCCATATATTTGTATGTACATATACTTATTCATCCCTTTACACTTGTGTATAAGGTAGTTGTTGTGAAATTGTTAGATTACTTGTTAGATATTACTGCATGGTCGGAACTAGAAGGACAAGCATTCTGCTAACCATGTGTATGTGACCAATACAATTAGATTTAATTTGATTTAGTAACCAAAAAAAGTGCTAAACAAATCGAAATATACAGTTGAAGTCAGAGGTTTACATACAGCTTAGCCAAATACATTTAAACTCAGTTTTTACAACGATTCCTGACATTCAATCCTAGTAAAAATTCCATGTCTTAGGGTCAGTTAGGATCACCACTTTATTTTAAGAATGTGAAATGTCAGAATGATAGTAGAGAATGATTTATTTCAGCTTTTATTTCTTTCATCACATTCCCAGTGGGTCAGAAGTTTACATACACTCAATTAGTATTTGGTAGCATTGCCTTTAAATTGTTTAGCTTGGGTCAAACGTTTTGGGTAGCCTTCCACAAGCTTCCCACAATAAGTCGGGTGAATTGTGGCCCATTTCTCCTCACAGACTTGGTGTAACTGAGTCAGGTTTTTAGGCCCACGCTTTTTCAGTTCTGCCCACAAATGTTCTGTAGGATTGAAGTCAGGGCTTTGTGATGGCCACTCCAATACCTTGACTTTGTTGTCCTTAAGCCATTGTTCCACAACTTTCGAAGTATGCTTGGGGTCATTGTCCATTTGGAAGACCCATTTGCGACCAAACTTTAACTTCCTGACTAATGTCTTGAGATGTTGCTTCAATATATCCACACAATTATGTATTCTATCCACCTCATGATGCCATCTATTTTGTGAAGTGCACCAGTCCCTCCTGCAGCAAAGCACCCCCACAACATGATGCCACCCCTGTGCTTCACGGTTGGGATGGTGTTCTTCAGCTTGCAAGCATCCCCCATTATGCACAAATAGTTATATTTTTGATTCATCAGACCAGAGGACATTTCTCCAAAAAAGTAAGATCTTTCTCCCCATGTGCCGTTGCAAACCGTAGTCTGTTTTTTTATGGCGGTATTGGAGCAGTTGCTTCTTCTGTGCTGAGCTGCCTTTCAAGTTATGTTGATATCGGACTAGTTTTTACTGTGGATATAGATATTTTTGTACCTGTTTCCTCCAGTATCTTCACAAGGTCCTTTGCTGTTGTTCTGGGATTGATTTGCACTTTTCGCACCAAAGTACGTTCATCTCTCGGAGACAGAACGCATCTCCTTCCCGAGTGGTATGACGGCTGTGTGGTTCCATGGTGTTTATACTTGCGTACTATTGTTTGTATAGATGAACGTGGTACCTTCAGGTGTTTATAAATTGCTCCCAAGGATGAACCAGACTTATGGAGGTGAATAAAAGGTTCATCTGAGGTCTTGGCTGATTTTTTTTGTTTGTTGATTTTCCCATGTCAAGCAAAGAGGCACTGAGTTTGAAGGTAAGCCTTGAAATACATCCACAGGTACACCTCCAATTGACTCAAATGATGTGAATTAGCCTATCATAAGCTTCTAAAGCCATGACACCGTTTTCTGTAATTTTTCAAGCTGTTTAAAGGCACAGTCAACTTGGTGTATGTAAACTTCTGACCCACTGGAATAGTGAATTATTACAGTGAATTATAAGTTAAATATTCTGTATGTAAACAATTGTTGTAAAAATGACTTGTGTCATGCACAAAGTATATGTCCTAACCGACTTACCAAAACTATAGTTTGTTAACAATAAACTTGTGGAGTGGTTGAAAAATGAGTTTTAATGACTCCAACCCAAGTGTATGTAAACTTCCGACTTCAACTGTATTTTATATTCCTTAAAGTAGCCACCCTTTGCCTTGACAGCTTTGCACATTATTGGTATTCTCTCAACCATCTTCATGAGGTAGTCACCTGGAATGCATTTCAATTAACAGGTGTGCCTTGTTAAAAGTTAAATTGTGGAATTTCTTTCCTTCTTAATGTGTTTGAGCCAAACAGTTGTGTTGTGACAAGGCAGGGGTGCTATACAGAAGACAGACCTATTTGGTAAAAGAACAAGTCCATATTATGGCAAGAACAACTCAAATAAGGAAAGAGAAACGACAGTCCATCGTTACTTTAAGACATGAATGTCAGTCAAAATGTCAAGAACTTTGAAAGTTTCTTCAAGTGCAGTCGCAAAAACCATCAAGCGCTATGATGAAACTAGCTCTCATGAGGACCGCCAAAGGAAAGAAAGACCCAGAGTTATCTCTGCTGCAGAGGATAAGATAATTATAGTTACCAGCCTCAGAAATTGCAGCCCAAATAAATGCTTCAGAGTTCAAGTAACAGACACATCTCAACATCAACTGTTCAGAGGAGACTGCGAGAATCAGGCCTTCGTGGTCGATTTTCTGCAAAGAAGCCCCTACTAAAGGACACCAACAAGAAGAAGAGATTTTCTTTGGCCAAGAAAGACGAGCAATGGACATTAGGTCTGTGGAAATCTGTCCTTTGGTCTGATGAGTCCAAATTTT